>NC_092869.1:42337798-42435006 GCF_032062135.1 Pyxicephalus adspersus | reverse complement strand
AGGGCCCCTGGCATTCTCCTGTGCAATACATGACCACAGCTATCCGCCTTCTCTATTGCCCCTGGGTTGTGGAAGGGCCCCTGGCATTCTCCTGTTTAATGCAGAACTGTTAGTATTGGAATGTGGATGGATCCCTAGCATGTTCCTATACAATACATTACTGCGGCTATCCTCCTCCGTCTAATGCTCCTGGATTATAGGTGGGCCCTTTGCGGTTGTAGGTGGGCCCTTTGGATCCTCCTGTGGAATGTAGAACTGCTGGTATTGGATTGTGGGTAGTCCCATGGCACGAGAAAAGACAGGGGTTTACTTGGCAAAGAAAGGTATTTGAATGTATTCATTCACCCAACATCAGAGGTATAAATCACATAGAAGATAAATTACAGAGACACAGAAAGGTGAATTTTACTATACATTCAGTTTAAGGCGTCCCCAAACTTCTGTAGGCAGAGAATTGCCTTACTTCTTAGACAATCAGTTTTCTGACTAAAAGTTGCAACAGGTGTAAAAAGGAGGCTCAGTAGTCTCTACGCGTTTCGTCAGAAGGCTTCCTCAGGGGGTATATGTAGAGATTCAAAGCAACTGTACAATGAAATGTAATAATAATAATGATACACAATAATGAACACAATAATGATAATATAACAATATTACAATAACAGGTACAGTATATACGATATAACAGTGGTAGACATAAGATGACAGTATGGAATGATTATATGAAATAATAATAGCATTACACATATAGGTGAAGTAATAAGGAACAATTCAAAGATATTGTGTAAGATGTTGGTCACCTTGTATAAACAAAAACAAAGTGACCTGTTTAATTTAAGAAACATGTATGTTAGGAAATATGAAAATATATCCAACTAAAGAGTTGCTAAAGAGAAAAGTCAACACTGAAACTTAAATTGAGCTGCATATTGTTAGTTTGAGCTTCTAGATCAGTGTTTTTCAACCATTTTTGAGCCACGGCACATTTTTTACATTAAAAAAATCCTGCGGCACACCACAAATCAAAAGTGTTACAAAATTACACTTTGTAGCTAATTCTCGCCCCTAAAAATAAACAAGGCGGTTGAGCTACCTACTGCCACCCACTGACATGGAAGAGTATTACATTACTCTGCCAGTCACTACAGCACAGGCACTCGACAATGGTAATTGGATAATTACCCACGGTACACCTGAAGATCTCTCACGGCACACTAGTGTGCCACGGAACAGTGGTTGAAAATCACTGTTCTAGATATAAATAATCTTTTTGCATCCTCCTGTGGAATGTGAGCTGCTGGTATTGGATCGTAGGTGGGCCCTTGGCATTCTCCTGTACAATATATGACCTCTGCTTCTGCATTGTACTTGATGACCTTGGAAACCAGATATCCTCCTCTATTGCTCCTGGGGATGGGCCCCTGGCATCCTCCTGTACAATACATGGCTGTCCTCCTCTGTCTAAATGCTTCTGGGTTGTAGGTGGGCCCCCGGTACATCCTGTACAATGCAGGACTGCTGGTATTGGAATGTGGACAGACCCCTGGTATGCTTCTGTACAATACATGACCACAACTATCCTCCTCCGTCTAATGTTCCTGGGTTGTAATAGGCCCTTTGCATCCTCCTGTACAATGCAGAACTGCTGATATTGGATTGTGGGTGGGCCCTTTGCATTCCCCTGTACAATATATGACCTCTGGTTCTGCATTGTACTTGATGACCCCAGAAACCAGCTATCCTCTATTGCTCCTGGGTTTTGGATGGGCCCCTGGCATCCTCCTGTACAATAAATGACCATAACTATCCTCCTCTGTCTAATGTTCCTGGGTTTTAGGTGGGCTCTTGGCATTCTCCTGTACAATGCAGGGCTGCTGGTCCTGTTATATAGATGGGCATCCATTAATATAAAGCTGGTCTGCCAATATTGGAATATGGAAGCACCCAGGCTTCCTCCTGTACAATATATGACCGCTGGTTCTACATTGTACTTGATGACCTCAGAGATTGGCTTTCCTCTGTCCAATGCTCCTGGGTTGTATTGGGCCCTTTGCATCCTCCTGTGCAATGCAGGGCTTTGGTTACTGGTTGCACAAAGAGAAGGAAGCCTGCAAAGGGTTACTGCAAAGGTAACTTTTTTGCCCCCAGAGGTTAACTTTTGAAGCAGTTGACTATTGGATATTGTTAAGTGTGTTTTTGATTTTCCTTCTCTCTTAAAACAAAACGTGGAGTTTAAACGTTGTGCTAGATAATCCAACCTGCGTCACTAAAACAAATGTTTACTTGTAAAGTTTCCCCTTCCTGTACTGGTGACAAATATTGGAATACTTTTCTTTGTTTATTGACAGTATTAAAAACCTGGCCCTGTGTCCAAAGCCAAAACGTTTATGGTGAGAATTGTTTGCAATCTGCCCCTTTTACCTATATGGTTTCATTTTTGTAGTTCCGGGACCCATACGACGGGGATTCCGAAGAGACATCGGCACAATCTGACAACAGCACACAGGACCCGTTCTTGAGTGAAACGGACTCCACTATCTCCAGTGCCAGGGATGGCCACGTCAGCATGGAATGCAATTCGGGATCTGTACAGGAGCAGCAAATGACGTGGGATGATTGCAGCCTTGCATCGTGCAATATTAGAGACATCAGTTTCAGACCTCAGACTACCCCAGACTCTCTACCAGATAAAGTCAGATTGTGGCAGAGGACGCCCAGTGCCACCTCCCAATCTCACCCGTCTGTGGACTCCAGCATTGTGCCCAAGGCAGCCAGTCTGACCCCAGGGCACTTCGTCCTGATTGATGTAAATCCAAGAGTGGTAAATTCTGCTCCCTCCATGTTTGCAGGTAGTCTGACCTCGGAGGAAACCAGTGACTTCAGTATGATGGATTCCTCAATGATAAAACGTAAATTTGGACTTAAAATGGACAATGAGAAGCTGAGAAGGAAGAAGGCTCGTGTGGCAGAACATTCGGTATGTTAAGACTTGGTTATGTCTTATCTTCCATTTGTATGGTTATCCTAAAGTGGGGCAAATATTAGGTGTTAGTAGGCCATAATTACCCTTTTCGTGCTGTACTGTGAGATATCAGAGACGCCCCATTGCTGCAATGATCAGCTAATTGGGTCACTCTGGGGTTCTGTTTCAATGAGCCCCTTTTGGTTCCAGCTGATAATGGACCTTTGCGTCCCCTTTATTTGGTTCTGTTCTCCATTTTATATTACTTTTGCCTTTACCTTTGTTCTGTATTAATTAAATCGTTTTTTTGCTCACAGAGTTAAGGATGACCCCAGGACGATCTGAGAAACTTCTTCTACCTCTCTGCTTCCCCAATATAAAGTAATAAATATGGATTATGATATAGAATATATGTGGTTCAGGTGTGGCTTCTCTAGGTAAAGAATACAAAGCCTGGGGTGAGATGGGTGGTGGGTAACCGCTAAATACATTGAATAAAAGATACAAAAAGGCCAACCATGGCTCGCATAGGATTGTGATCCATCGATCTGCGCTGTGCATAGCATAGTGACAACACTGGTCAGGGCTGCAGCACTCTGGGGTCACCAATGGCTTTTCCTGCCTCTTCAACCCATGAGCTCACACCCAATATGGTACCAGCTGGTATGTTTTAAGAATTCAAGTGCACCTGTCATGACCGCTGGCTGCCCCAAATTCTTAATCTTCCATCCACTGATGAGTATAAAGTCCAAATTCCTTACCGGTGTATGTTCTAGGTTGGTGGCATGGAATTGGTCAAGATTTGTTGCTGCTGCTTCTTCATGTATTTATGAATTTTGAAGGTATATAGCAGTTTCTCAACCAGGAACTTGAGCAATTAGCAACATGTGCCTCTCAGGTTAGTGTGAGTGATACCGATGGTCCTTTTGGCTAACTATAACGATGACATTCTTCAATGGCCAGCAATGTAAGAGGAATTTTTCCCACTGACCCCCACACTAATAAACTGTGAGCTGTGGATATAGTAAATATAGAAGGGGTTCCCTGCAGACCTGAAAAAAGTTAATTAATTGGCAGCACGGTGGCTCCAGAGGTTAGCACTCTGGCCTTTGCAGCGCTGGATCCCAGGTTTGAATCTTGGCCAGGACACTATCTGCATGGAGTTTGCAGGTTCTCCCCGTGTTTGCGTGAGTTTCCTCCCACATTCCAAAATCATGCAGTTTAGTTAATTGGCTTCCTCTCAAAATTGACCTTAGACCAGCGGTCGCCAACCTTTTTGGTCCCACAGACCATTAAAATTACCGGCTCCTGACCGCGCATGTGCGGGGAGCTGGTTGTCAATCAAAGGGGAGGAACCTCTCCCATAGTGACATCATAATGCCATAACCCCACCCACTCTGCCATCACTGATCTGAGCCTGTGATGGGAGAGAAACACAGCCCGCCCACTTCCCTGAGCCAGGGATTTGCACTGGGGATGTGGTCTGCGGCTCTGGCCAGTGCGTCCCTCCATCCGCAGGGTCCTTCCCCTGACCCCACTTGGGGGTGTACCGTCTAGAGCTGTGGACCACTGGTTAGACTGTGGTAAAGACATATGACTATGGTAGGGACATTAGATTGTGAGCTCCTTTGAGGGACACTTAATGATATGACTATGTACAGTGCTGTGTAATAATATGTCAGCACTATATAAATACTGTGTAATAATAATATAGTCTGGCCTATAGTGTAAAGTGCAGCTTACAGTCACACAACTCCATACCTGCTGCAACACCAGCGGCATCTGTCAGGCTACCCATGCAGGGCAGAGTGACAGGTTACCTTAAATACCCAACACCCATTGCTTATATAGACTTGGCTGCAGAAACACCCAGCACCTGTGGGGTACTATGGATCATGTGACCTTTACTCCTTCCTCCCAGGTAGCAGAACTTGGACTACAATCACCTGACCTAAAGAATGTCATATAAAGGGAGGGGAGTCAGTCAACAAAATCTGTGTAAAAGCATCAATTTTTTATTGGATAGGGATTAGACATCACATGCCTGCAGGATAATCATATTGAAAATATATCAGGGGGTGTGGAGGAAGAGCCTGCCAGTAACACTTCCTGTCCTGGGGTGACTATGCTGATTATACTGTATTTGTGGGGGTACAGCAATGTTACCCTAGGACATGACTACGGAACACCACCCCTATCCCCCCCAATTTTGTACAGAGAACTTTAGGTGTGTATGCAGATGGCGATAGATAGTGGGAGCCTTGGTGGGTAATATTGGGAGGGTGGAGGTAGTGTGCTGTAGTACACAGTAGCTGTATTGATGTCGGCTGGCTTTTTATGAATGTTATGCATCTCTCCACAGTGCCATGCCAAAAGAGGTGGAGGGGTCTCTCAGACGGCAAAAGAAAAGTGTGACATCCATGCGTTTTGGTAAAGTTATTTTCTTGGCACTTTACCTGTATGTGCAGTATAAGAACTTTATTTTTATCTGATAATGCTTTCTTCTTTTTTGGGGGTCTTTATTACAAAAGTTGCACAATATAGTTTTGCATGTTTTTCTTGAATATAAGGTCTGGTGGGAAAATTTTGAACAGGGTGGCGAAGGAAAAGCACTTTGCCAAGTATGGATCTAAAAAGAATGGTGATAGGTGGGGGGGGTGGGGGTGGGACTGATGGGACAAGGGATGCTATTTCCTATAAGTGACCATCTCATCCTCTTTTTGTTATTAATAAACAAGTGCATTTATATAGTGCTAACATATTACACAGTGCTGTACATTAAATAGGGGTTGCAAATGAGAGACACAAGAGGAAAGGACCCTGCTCCTAGGAGCTTACAACCTAAGAGGTGGGGGAAGTAGCGCTCAATAGGAGGGAGATATGGAATGGTGGGAAGTAGTGAGTGTTTTAAATTACAGAAGACGGGTAGGTGAGGTTAGGAGCAAGCCGAATAGGAGGAGGACCATTCCACAGAGTCCAGGCAGCTCTAGAAAAGTCTTGGAGCCGTGCATGTGATGAGGTTATGAGTGAGGAAGTCATTAGAGGAGTGAAGAGAGGGGCTAGGGGAGTATTTTTCTATCAGGTTAGAAAGGTAAGAGGGACAAGAACTGTGGATGGATTTGAAGGCAAAGCACAGGTGCTTGAATTTAATTCTCAGGTGAAATGGAAGCCAATTTAGAGAACTACAAAGAGATGCAGCAGAATGGGAGTGGTGGGATAAAGATTTATCCACACACAGCCACGTTGACCCTTAAAGTCACACGCAGAGGTTATCTGCTGTGATTAATCCTTATCCAGGAAGCAGTTCCAAACAATTTGTAAATCTTCAAAATGTGTGGAAGGAATCACTTCAGTACCTGCAAGGGTGTAGTGGGGTATTGATGCATATTTGGGGCTGGGTAGTCAGATCGGTGTAGACAGAGATGTATATTTGGGATATTATTCAGGTTAGCAGCAGCTCTATGAGGAGAAATGACCACACACAAAATAATGTAATGCATATTTATTAGGGTAAAATGGGCACATGTTACAGATTAGGGTGATATAAAAACTACATTTAAACCATCTTTCACTGTCCAAATATAAACCTACCAAAGCCCTCAGATAAATCACCTTCCTGACCCCTCTAAGTCAAATATTTCCACCTATCTCCACTTTTCACAATCCTTCTGCTACTTTACACACAGCCTTCACTGTCTTTCCTGAATGGACAATACAAATTAACATGAACAGATATAGGGAAGGGGATGAGTGCCGACATCTACTCTGTGCTCAGGATGGCCACTCCTCGCTCATAGAAGCTGTGTGGGTCCTCCTTGGTGGCGATTTCAAAGTCAACAGTAAAGATTAGGTCAGCACGGGTGAAGTTTAGGTAAACCGGCAGAGTAACCTGAAATTAAAAAAAAATGTGAGCAGAGAGTTCAGGTGTGTAAATTATACAGAAAGTACAAGATTATTATGTTACCCCCACTGAACGTCTAAATCATGTCACAATCCCATAATATAAAGCAATAGCAGGACTATTAAACAATTAGGCATTAAACAATTAAATATCAACATAACATAATATATATAAAATCATCATTTCTTTGTACAAAATACAACAAACTTTCTTTTACACAGCTTTCTGATTAAACATTTATTTTTACACATTGTATTTAGTCTCCGTGATTTAAATAATTTAGTTTGACGCATTTCACGGAAATTGTGTTCCGCTACATCAGGAACACAATTCATGAGACTTTGTATTTACTACAACTCATAACGGATATAATGGTCTTTAAAGTTCTTTAAAGAAAGGATGGTCTAGGGGTACAGGGATCAGTTCATGACATAGTTCCCACTTCAATTTAATTTCATTATGTAACTCTGCACACTGTCCCTATTAAGGAATGCCAGGAGTGAAATAATGTTTCAATTCTTTTATAGGAAAGCCACCTGATTCTTATTCAGGAGTTACTCACACCAAACCTGTCTATATCAACGGCAATGTAATCCGTACAGGACACATACAAGGTGTAAAATCATACAGGAAACATTTGTATATTGGCTTTTTCTTCCCATCTCTATTCTGGAGATCACTTACCACATTGGCCTTCTTCTCGGAATTGGTCTGCCTGGTCCAGCGGAGCTGTGTAATAGGCAGCGCTGTAGAGATGGCATTGGAAAGGGAAAGCTTGTTGTTGGTGCAAGTCGCCCCTTGAAGTTTGAGACCTAAAATATGATTGGACATGAAAAAGTTTAGCTTTTTATGTGTAATAAAAAAAAAAAAAAAATAGGTTTTTCGTCACCCACTAATTTTACTTTTATCATTCCGTGAATTTCATGAATTTGCCATTATAGAAATATAATCTCTTCTACACGCCTTTACCTCCCCGACACATGGAGTAAGAGCATTGCACAGGCAAGATCAACTGTAGTTACAATAGGGAAATTGGAATTAGAATGAACTATTACTGAAGTGAATGTAGACAGGAAAACGGCTGCTGGGAGATCATTAGCATTAAAAAAAATGCACCCATCATGCATGTGAATGGGCCCTTTAGTGCTGTTACATGGAAAAAACAAACCTATGAAGCAGTATCTGGTTAAGGTACCATACCTGTCACTCCAAAGCTGTAAGCATCCAGCATGGCATTCTGGGTAGTGGTCACGCTGACTTCTAGACCCAGCTCTTCCAGGGACCAGCTGTTAGCCTGGGCCACGTATTGTCTGGTGGCGGTGATGTAGGCTTCAGGGACAAACAGGCCACCCAACCACACATGGAGGTTCTGGGAAACAGAAAGGTAAACTGCTTTATAAGTGTTGGGTTATAGACTTAGCTTTATTAACACCTATATGTTTACTAGGCAGGAAGTCTGTGTCTGTCTGTGTCATTACCTTAAAAATGTTATGAACTCTTTCTTACAATAGTCCACATTTAATAAATATCGATCTTCCCTTCTCATTACCTTTAATTCCTTTGCTCCACTGGCAGCCGCTGCTTGAGAAATGTTCTGGAGCTGTTTAATGCGGTCGCTAAAATCGGACACCCACTGAATGACCGTCATCCCGGCTGGGACAGTAAAACGGGACCAGCTTCGAGGGAGGATGCCTGGGGAGAGAGAGAATGGTAAGTTCTAAAAATCATCTATCGTCTCCAAAAGCACTTTCTGTGCAGATCTGATGCCTCCCTGCAGACGTACATTAGCATTTGTCCTGCAGATTGGCTGACCTTAGTGTAAGTTTAGAAAAATGTGTATCTTGTAGAACCAAAATGTGGAAAAATGACACAAGCACATTCATTGATTAAAAATACAGGTTCTGCTTCCTACTTCCAATACAACACTGCTTATTATTACTACACAGTATTTATATAGCACAGACATATCGCACAGTGCTGTACAAGTCCATAGTCATGGCACTAGCTAATTTCCCTACCCTAGTCATATGTCATTACCACAAGTCTAGGGTCAATTTTGGGGAAGACAATTAATCTAACTGCCTGATTTTGGAATGTGGGAGGAAACCGGAGTACCCGGAGGAAACCCACACAAACACAGGAAGAGACTGAAACTTCATGCAGATAGAGTCCTGGCCAGGATTCAAATTTGTGACCCAGCGCCACAAAGGCTGGAGTGCTAACCACTGAGCCACCGTGCTGCCCACATAATTGTTTAGTTATCTTCTAATTTGCAATGTGAGTTTGAGTTCTGGCACAGCTAGTAATTTCAGCAAACTTTACAGTAAGTAAGAATCTGTAAATGTAGTAAACGTCTTTCAAAAAGCCTCATTCTAAACATAAAAAATAGATTTGTTCAGTTTGCAATTGTAAGAAGGTGAATAAATCATCTAAGTAGTCATACAGGGCAGTGCTCACCAACCTTTTCACTCCCGCCGACCACTAAAATTACCGGCTCCAGACCACGCATGTGCGGAGAGCGGGGTGTCACTCAAAGAGGGAGAAACCTCCCCCATAGCGACGTCATGATGCTAGAACCCCGCCTGCTCTCCCATCACAGATCTAAGCTTGCGGTGGGAGAGTGGGGAGGTTGTATCCAGAGACGCTTTCCTAAGCTTGGGATTTGTACGGGGGACATAGACTGCGGCTCCGGCTGGTGCGTCCCCCCCCCCCAGTGGGGTCCTTCTGACCCTGCTCGGTGGCGCACTGGCCAGAGCTGCAGACCACTGCTACATGGCAATACCTCCAATCCCTCCTATTGTTTGCTACTTTTCCCCCAGCTATTAGATTTTAAAGCTCTTCGGGGCAGGGTCCTCTCCTCCTCCTGTGCCACTGTCTGTATCCGTCTGTCATTTGCAATCCCTATTTAATTTACATTGCTGTGTAATATGTTGGCGCTATATAAATCCTGGTTATAATAATAACTACAACTTAATAAAAATGGGCATCACAGGTGGACCAATCTTTAAAGAAAACTGCTGATAGTACACCTTACTATAGGTATGTGAGGGGGCACCAACTGGTTGGTGCCACCTCCCTGCTCCATTAGAACAAGGCTTTTGCATATGGGGTAATGTGACCTATGCATGTGGCTATACTTACCCCTGAGTGGACAGTTTCCAGGCATAAACATAATAATAGGGAAGGAGTAGAGATGTCATTCACCTGGGTGCACCATTTAACAAAAGTGCTTACCCAGAATGAATACCTGCAGCAAGGGAGTGCAGATGAGCAAGTACACTTCAACTGGGGTGGGTAAACACTTTTACTCTGCCATGAACATGCAAAGCTGACAGTGCCTCTTTAAGCATCTACTAGCCTGTTTATACCAGCAGCTGGTGATCTCCAGGCCCCTCTTTCTCTGTATACAGAATTTAGCTACAACCTAAAGCCTCACTTTATCCATAAGAATATTTTTTTGTATTCTGGAATAATTTAATAGCACACAGAGTAGTTCACAAACTGTGTTGAACACCAATTTACCTTTAACCAGCTCATTGATCAGTGTGCGCAAGTAGTTAGTCTGCTTCTTCTTTCCTTCGCAGACCTGGACGACATCTGTGAGATCTTGGCGCACATCCTGTAGTAACTTGGCGCCCATTTTCACTTCTCGTTCAAAGAATCTGAACAGGGGATCCTGCAAGGAAAAAACAGGTAAATATTTCCAGTAAAAAAACATCACAACATCAAAACTTATCAGATATGCTCAATTTTTTAAAGAGTGAACAATGGTGCATTCTTTATATACTGCCATGGCTTGAATTTAAACATTTATCTGCTGTTTTAGCTCCTGTGGCTAGTGATTTTTTTATATGCAGTACAGACTTTGAACCTCATCACCATGACTAAAGAGATTAAATAATCCTTTTCACTTAAAACAGACAACTCAAAGTAATCCAAGTGCCAAAGTACTTGACATGCAAAAAACATTTTTTAAATGCAAAGTCTATGGCTAACTACACCACTATCAAACCTGTCCATTGCCCTTAAAAGCCATTCTATCGGTGGGTGCCAGTGGGCAGGGTAGGCTAAGGGGTAGAGTAGAAGATGCAGCTGACAGACCTGCAGCCCATGCTCATGATGAAGGTCACAGTTGAGAAATATGGAGGTGGGCACACTTTGGTCTTTCACCCTATGGCTGTGGTAGTGGGTTGACATTCCCAAGCTCCCAGCTCTGGCAGTCTCCCTCTAACCTTTACCATGGGTGCCCCAACCCCATCCCTAAGCCAGTTATGGCAACCCCCCTCTTTCCATGCAAAGTCCAGTCTAAAAACCCTCAGATGAAAGTTGCCATTTTTAAGTCGCAGTTGCATACAATTCCCAGGACACTGATGCTAAAAACAGTTTGCATGAGCCTAGAAATGGCAAAATCCATCTGAGGCTTCTCACACTGCCAATAACTTTTTTTTGTTTTTGAAGGCCGTTCACCCGTATTGTCACCTAACCTTTATATTTTCCACAGTGCGTTTAAGGTGGTTGAGGGACTGTGGAATGACGTGCAGCCAGTTGCAGGCGGTGGTGTGCAGGGTTCTCATCCAAGCCGGGCGTCCGTCAGATGTGGAGTCTGTCCTCTGCTTCTTCTCTGTTTCCGCATAAGCCAAGTCGTCCTCATCCTCCAGCATTTGCATTTTCAGCATTTTACTGATCATATCAATGCCTGAACCACAGAGGGAAGAAAACAAAAACATGCGGGCCAAAGTAAAGCAAACTAAACTCAAACTGGTAACAAAAATAGAAAAAGCACAAGAGAAAGAAGAGTGGCAAAGATTTCCTGCTACAGAGTGGCCAACATGTGCAAGTGTATAGGGAAGGCAGCGGACAACCTGCAGCTTCTCTGCCTGAAGGGAGTAAACTGACTGAAATCCCTCAGATCCCTATTATTTTAAGGATAACCCCAAACCCAACTTTAATTTTCTTTGGTAATTTTAGAATAAGATATCCAACAGTCATGTAATGGGACTTTTAGTCATACGGTATGCAAATGTCCCATTGAGTGCTTGTTGATACCCACAATGATCCAATATATTCTTTATCAGGATATAAACACAGATATTGCTCAATTCAACAGGGTGTATTTTTGAATTTCAACAGAATACAAAGATTTGATTTTTTTTTTTTTTTTTTTTTAAGATTGCATTGTGTTTACAAGTTTACCTGTCCACCATCTATACCTAGAGCCCACCCACATGTCCTAGTGACCCTGATGCAAACTCTACAATTACACTGGCTGCAGTTCCAACTACAGCAATATCACTAGGGGATTCTGCAGAAAGAAAAACGAAATGACAAAGACAAACAAACAAAAAAAAAAACTTCCATATTTATAAGGGCAGAGAAGAATGAGTTAGAGATTGTAGGCAGATGAGTCAGAAATGCCCAGAAAATACAAGACTGTTGAAGGATGAGAACAAAGGTTACACAAATGCCAATGCGTGGTTGAGATGAGACAGAAATCAGTCACGACTTCAACCACGAATTACAGCAGCACGATCATGAGACACACGAGTGTTATAATCTAAAAGAAAAACGCGACAAGACATTACAGAACCGCAACAGGATGGATGACACTCAAGAAGGTAAAGCTAGAATAGAATAGGTGGGTTAGTTGAGTATAGTAGTACACCTAGAGACAGTCACAAAGATGTTGGCAGGACTCAGATAAGGGACTGATCCTGCAGGAGAAACTTTACCCTGAGTGGTCAGCAGGACTCTCTCTGCATTGTTCGGTAATCCCAGCCAGGATGGAGTTTGGGTGTCAGGTAGTAATTCCACCCATTGCACAAACTCGTCACGCCTACAAAAAAAATAAAAATAAATAAAAAAAAAGTATAAAAAAAAAAAAACACAAAAAACAATGCAAGTACAGAAATACCTGTTCACCCTAAATATTTTTGTTGCTTGACAACACTGCCTCTGTTGTAATGAATTCCAAATCACTACATAAGTTGACCTTTATTTGTCCCTCTTTATATGTTTCAATGCAAACCTCCTTAGAGCCTCTAAACACATTGTGTATGTATGGTAAGGCCTCTGGGAAGTTCTGGGGGCATGCCCTTTCTGTAGCTTCCCCTGGATTTACCTGGGACAAATAAAAGTGGTCTCTAGGAGTTTTGTACAAAACAAATTACCTGATCCCATCTGGCATCTGGATGTCTTTATGTCCATCAATTTTACAAGCAAGTTTAAAGTCTCCATCAAAACTTGAGGTGGTGAACAGCCTCTCCAAGAATGTGTTGAGCAACCGTTGATCGAATTCGTTGTCAATTCGCCCTCCGTAAATGGACTGCGCCATCAGGGTCTTCAGGGCAGACCATGGGATCTTATCGGGTGAAATGTTCTGGCGGCCCTGAAAACAACACACACATTAAACCTTGCTAACTAGAATGGAGGATGTTGCACAAGCTAAACTTTGGAATTCAGTTTTTAGGATACCAATAAATGCATTTTGTAATATTTGTTACATAATATTAATTAAAAAAAAAACTCTGGTGCTGTTCTGTGTCCAATGTTATTATCCCCATCCAGTTCATTTACTATAGACTACAGAAAAGTTTCTTGCTTTGGTATACAGATGAGAATGAAGGACTTCTGTAGTCCAAGACATTCTTGTCCTCCCACCTGCTCTGCAGGGTCTCAGCCATGACCCACCTACTGACTTACTAGTCTTCTCATTACATACCTGCCCTGTCTAGGTGGTGCTAATTAGGAGTCAAAATCTGCCAGGCCTCCAACACATCTATCAATGCGAGTATCAACTTAATGACTTACTTTAGCAGTGTCATCCAGCCAGGTGTCCACAGTGTCACAGGCAGATCTAAGATCAGATTCACCAAATTCATATTTCTTGGACCAACCCAAGGGTGCGTAGCGCAGACGTTCCTGAATGATGGCATGGAACCAGGCTAGCAGGAAGTACAGACGGGCACGCTCATTTGGAGCCTAGAAAGGACCAATAACAAAAAATTAAATTAGGTTTTAAAATGTCAAGTAAGTGGATTAGGTGATCTTAGTGAGGCTACTAACTTACCTTACAGATCCTGGAAACTGGAATACTGCTGAAAGTTCTTAGCATATTAGCCTTTACGCCGGGAGGTGGCTCAAACACAAAGATTCGACCGGCACGCAGCAGGTTCACAGGTACCTTTGTGATGGAAAAAAAAAGGCTTAGCACAAAGCTGATCAGTTTTTTTTTCTCTCTCGAAATTGTCAATTTTTAAACTGTACCTTGGGATTAATCTCCATCGTCAGGAAAAGACGGAATGACGAGTGTGGCTGTAAAGAATGGAGCTTCTTCTCCAGCTGCATCAGCCAGCCAGGTGCCAGATGTACATTTTTCAGCATCACCCATCTGCAACCAGAAGTGTACAAGTCAGCATTTATGCATTATATTCTCCAGCTATGGAAATCTGGGCACAGAGCAACCAACTACTGCCAGACAGATTCAAGTGAAACTGGGCAAAGCAAAGAAATTATGCATAAAGCTGAACTGCAGATTGAACAAGATCCAGTTTTGCAAATCCATTCGATAAAAACAAAGAGGAATTATAGTTTTGGTGGCAACGGAGGAGAAATGGGTGGAAGTTTATGTACCCGAAGATCAGCTTTAACTGCCCTCCCTCCCAGATTCATAAATTTGTCTTTATTTCTTTGCTCCAACACTAGAAGAAATATGCAGAACTTCTTGTCCTAATATAAAGCAAAGCTAGGTGCCTGAGTGACTTTCACATAGCCTATTTGTCATGTGGAGGCAGAGTCTTAGGCTCTGTAAAAAACTTCAAACAAATCATTGGAGATTACCAACTGACTTCTCCATACTCATAAAAAACGTGATCGAGAGGTGACAATATTAGGTATTTGCAGCTGGTACAAATAAAAGTCATAAGCGAAATTATAGAGCATGCAATGAAACCATTAAAACTAACCTTCCAGACTTCACAGCTGTATTGATCGCCTTCTCTGCTTGATTAAATCCTTCCGCAGAGCCTGAAAAGACACAGAGTTAGCGGAGGCAAAGACAGCACTAATAAACCAGTCAATGTACAGAACAGTTCATACCAATAGCTATAGATGTAATCTGGGTATTCTGTTCTGCTGCCAGATCTTCCACACGACCACTGGCATCATATCCAGGTACGGAACACATCAGAACAGGTGTGTTGGGTTTCACCTGTAGAAAATAAAGTGAATTACTGATCAACTTTACATAGCTTGTAAATTCCTCCCCCAACCTTACATTTCATTCACTAATTTCAAGGCACTGTGTTTTTTTCTTTCATTGCTATTACCTCTGTATCCACAATATATGCCAGATCCAATGGCTGGTCTATGATTGACATGAAGGTTTCTCCAAGAATGGTTGAGACAAAGATGTGAGCCATGGCAAGGAGGCGGTCGGGACGGAAGGCTTGGATGAGGAGCAAGCGGTGGACAGCTTGACCAATGGGAGCTGAAACAAGAACAGAAGTAGACTATACTTAGCTTTGACTAACCAAATTTACTATATTTATATTGCATATTCCGGCCATTTAACACTGACTACAGAAGCAGAAAGTTTAAATCAAAATGCTTACAAATTCTAACCTAGTGTTGCAGTCTGCCTAAAGGTATAAAAACCAACAACAAATTCCTAGGAATCAAAGTTTTTCCAGTGTTTGACTTTTTTTTTTTAATTAATTTTAAAACGTGAAAGAACTTCTATCATCAATTTATAATAGGTATCACATCCCAAAATTTACATATTAGAAAGAGTCAAATCCCCTCATAGAACAGAAGGATTTCCAGAGAACATAAAGCAAGATTTGTTTTACTTACACTTTACTCTGGCTATTGGATAGGGACGTTTGCTTCCTCTATCCACACCATCTTTTTATATTTATGTGCTTTTGTGGGCAACTGTTCCAGCTACTTTTCCCAACCATCCTCCAGCTATCTTATGAGATCAGTTAGTGTTTGCTGTGATGCTAAGCCTGCCGGCCCAGAGTGATATGTACCAACACCACTTTAGTTTTGCAACACTCCTGAGTAACCCTACTAACTGCACTGCAGGCTTGTTAGAAACACTTGATATTATGTTTTGTATTTGTTTGCATTTTGAATGATTCAGAAAAAAAAGTTTTTGGAATATTCTATTGTAAAATTACCTGAAAAATCCCTCTTTATCCTCTGGAAATCCCTCTGTTCTATATAGGGATTTGGCTGTTTCTAATAATTTTTTAACAAATATTTTTTTTCTACTAGGTTTTATTGTCCATATATACTGCAGGTTTCATTCCCCCCATCACTAAGAATGGAGCCATGGGTAAGTGAAACCCTTATATGCGTATGCATAGGCATCAGGGGCTATCCAACGACCAACGAAGAGATACAAAGGACACGGGAGAAGTGGTGGATGGATCAGTAAAATATGCTGAGAAGATTTCTGGAGAAGGGCAAACTAGGGGGTAAGGGTGCCATTAATGGGTAAAAGGCCTATATATGCACATCATGGCAAGATCCCACCCCCTTCCACGCTTTAGTTCTGAAGAATCAGCTCTTTGTCACTCTAACATATAAAGTTGAGAAAAACCCAGTGTACCCCCATAAATCAGACACTCACTAGCAGGCTTCTCTTCATTCCACAGATATGGCACAGTCTGCTCTGGAGAACTGCTCTCAAGCCAAATGCAGAATTGCTGTAAAGAAAACCAACATTGTCTAAGTTTTTATTAAGAGGCATTTAGCAATAGAAAATATAGCATTAAACATTTGTCTGTAGCCAGGATTCCACAGGAAACTTACATCATCGGCTTCCACCTTGGATATGACATCCCTGAAGGCAGACAGATTGGCGAGTCTAACCATACCCTCCACCTGTTCTTCTGACAAACCACTGATTTTGGGGACAGAGGAAGAACCAAGGACAATCTCTCTTCCTCTGAGGAAGTGCTGGAACTCCTGATCGTACGTTGGCTCCCTTAAATGACACAAATAAAAAAAAAAGAGTCACTAAAATTGTAACACCAAACATCAAATCCTAAACACCCTTCTAATATTAGTGACATTAACCTTTGGATTGATCTAATTCTAGTATTA
Organism: Pyxicephalus adspersus; assembly: GCF_032062135.1. Taxonomy (NCBI): domain Eukaryota; kingdom Metazoa; phylum Chordata; class Amphibia; order Anura; family Pyxicephalidae; genus Pyxicephalus; species Pyxicephalus adspersus. The sequence continues at coordinate 42,418,036 of NC_092869.1, read as the reverse complement.
AGGATGTGAAGAGCTAAGTAGGCAATATACAGTAGTGTAGGTTTGATATGTTTCAGGCACTGGCAGGCTAGAGAGGGAAGGTACAAGGGTGCCATCACCGGTGTCTTGATGTTCACTTGTATAATACATGAGAGAATAGGAGGTATGGGGTGGTGGTGCATCACAAATGCCTCGAAACTCACTTCTAAAAGGGTGGTAGGGTTTGTTTTACATCATTGTGTCGTTGCAAAATAAAAAAAAAAAAAAAACTTTTTTAGAGATATCTTAAAAAATGATATATAAAGCTGATGTAGGGATCCTGCCCTTTAGCACCACCTTTTTGTATTTCTGATGTAGGGGCCCTGCCCGGTGTGCCACGTGGTATTCTAGCTCTACAAAGCAAAATCTAGAAACATTACCCAACAATTCCCTTCAGCTTAATCCTTGCCAGCAGCATAGCAAAGGTAATGTGGTCCTGATGCAACATCCCTCGAGCCACCCTGTTGAAGGCAACCTGCAAAGTAAAAGGTTGGGATATTATATTTATCCAGCAAGGACAAACATTGATTTAAAGCTTTATTGCGTGCTTAAGTCCATGACCAATGATAAAACACAGAAAAGGCAAGAATGGTGATACAACCCCACAAAATGCCTTAAAATAAGCGCAGACTGGATCTGTATGCCACATTTGGAATACAGTCTATTTTTTTTTTTAATTCAGTTCCATGACTTATAGTATAAGGCAGATAAAGCTTTCCAGACACCAGCAGAATTAGTAGTCACTGCTGTCAGCCTAGGTAGACCTAATCCAGCAAGAAGTCGAGTTACAAAATCTCCTTCCTTAGTGCTGACGACAACAACACAATGCAATGAGACTAAAGTGAATAACTGTAATAACTTATAGATGTCAAAAGGTTCACTAATGCAAGTTATATACTCAAAGACCCTAGAAGCTCACAGGAGACTGGAATATACAACATGCACTGAAGTAAAAGAAGATAGGGAGCTCTCATTGTACCTGGAAGAGGTCTTTGGTAATCACAGAAAGCCGTTGAGTGTGATCTGTGATTCCTTTGAGGTTGGGATTCTCATACAGCACAGTATGGTAGATGTCCAGGAAGAACTGCAGGGAGTACTGGTACAGGAAGTGGATCTAGACCGAGAAACAAAAAGTATACATATTAAAATTGCAGTGAACTACAAGACACAGGGTTCTATTGTTCAAGTCATTGGGAAACCATAAAAAATAGAATTTAAAAAAATAAATTTTTTTGGGATCCAACAGTGACATAGGGCCAATTGAATGCAATTCTACGTGATGCTTCAATTGTATTTGAAAACATGTTACTTGCATGTTAGATGCAATACAGCTATACCTAGAACCCACATGTGACAAGTCATACGGGGGATTCATTGAAGAGTCTCACCTGTTTGAGTGACTCCATTGTAAAGTAAATGCTGCTGCAGGCAGTGGATAGTGGCAGGTACTGCTGAGATACGTTCTCCACCTCCTGCATGACTATGTCTGTCTCCTCTACTTTGCGGGTGACCTCTGCTGCCTCCTTTTTCAGGTTCTCCAGAGTAGTGATGATGGTGTCGTCATCCAATATGCGACCTTTAACCTCATTTAGGGCCTGCAGAAGAGATTTTTCCAGCTGTCTCAAGCGGAGCTGGAACTCCCCTGGAAAATAAGATCATCATGATTTCTTGTGTACTTCCTGTAATGTCATACAAAAGACAGTTACAGCCAAAACTGTTAAATACCGGCATGCGACTGCTCATTGCAAACTATCTTTATTTACACTCTTGTATATGATTTGTAAAGAACTCCTTTGTAACTGGGCTCACCTTGAAGCTTAAGAAGATCTGATCGTTTCTCATCCACATCTGGTCTTTCTGCCTTCAGGACCTCATTCAGACACTGACTCTGTAAACTGCTGCGAGTCACAGTGAAGTTCACAAATGTTACACGTGAGCATAGATCTGGCGGGAATTCCACCTTAAAGAAGAAAAAAAATCATATGCATCTGGCAGGTTTGCATTTGAGAAGATATCTCATTAGGAAAACGTATGTGCCACGCTACATACTGTGGGATCTCTTGTGGAGAGGAATATTACAAATGATGGGGACAAGTCAATGTCTTGATCTCCCAGGGTGATCAACACTCTGCCGCCAGTTCTCCGAACCTCACGATTCAAGACAGGGTTAAGAATGGGATCATAGCTTTCCACGTCCTAGGAGAGGAGGGAAAAAAAAGAAGAAAAAAAAAAAAGGTTAGTCTGTCACCATTTCTCATTTATAATTTAAATTAGAACCCCAATTAAATTGCTAAGATGGTCATGGACCCAGCCTGTGAGGCAGCATCATTAACAGTAGCCTGGTCACACTGTACTACAGCACTAAACTGCAGTACTCACACACTATAACATGGGTGCTATTCAAAGTAAAAGAGCAAGGACTTCATCAGACTGGTCAGAAAATGCCTGGAAATAGATTTTGGAGATACACAAACATGCAAACACTTATTTTTTAAAAGCTAGGGAGTTCATGTTTTAAAAAAATAAAGTCCAATTTTAGAGATCTGGACTCACCTGGACAAGAAGTGGGTTTCCGAAACGCAGAGCGCTTTCCAAGTTCTTTCTGAAGGCATCATCCAGGAAGCTTGTGCGGGTGATCTTGCGGTCCTTGTATTCATTCATAATAAACTCTGTCGCCTGGCCTGACGGATCAATAATCAGAGGATACCTGCAACACAAGCACACAGGATTGGTATATCTAATCAGACATTGGCTGTAACTTCTGGTATAGTTTGCGTTGAGGACCCTTGGTTGTATAATAACAAATTCTCGGTAGAGTGGAGGAGGCAGAAGCATGATCTTAAAGGCACCAAATCAAGCAATTTAAAGGCCAGATGCCCAACCTGTGGCCCTATGGAAATTACCGCATGGCCCTAAGGCAAATGAATCAGCACTTCCACATTTAAATTACCAACAGCCACCTTAAAAATGACCTTTGCCATATTTGATAGGAAGTTGTAATCTGTTGCAGTTCCAAGTGACGTTTCTCTAACCTATGACTGGATTGTCTTCAGTATTGAAAAATTCCCATAGTGTCTGCAGTCTCCAATGATTTTCTGTAACATTATATGCACTAATTATTATGTGTGGCTGTCCAGGGACAGTGATCAGCTTCAGTTGATGTCCCTATATTTATTACAGTGGTGTTCAATTCCAGGCCTTAAAGGCTAGAATCCTCACACAGTTAGTTTTGCTCTAACAGACTGCAGTAAATTTAGTATGGTTAAAAAAAAATAATAAAAGATTATTCTAAACAAATCAGTATACCCAAAATCTAACTTCATTAACATAACATTAGACACATTAGCTTTGATTAGAGTGGGGAAATAATGCGACCTGTCAGGGTTTCTCCTTTTTGCAGTCCATCAATAAGATGTCATGTCTGCCTTATTGATGTAACACAGCAGTAGCAGACGAAAGGTGAAAGCTTTAGCTCTGTTGAATGAAAATGATATACCTGTTGAATCGTTTCAGCATGATGGCGTTCTCTGTGCACAGGTCATCTGCAGGTAAGGAACTGGCTTGCCAGCGAAGTCTTTCATCTGCATTGGACAGATATTCTGTTCTTGCAATGTCTGTGCGGAACTGCAGACAACAAATGACAAGTTAAAAGGGGAAACAAGCTGGTAACACAATAAAAATATCTTTTTCAGCACAATGAAGAGCCAAATATTGTATAATACCTGGATATTGGCTTGCTGCAAGTGATGAGACCAAGTTGTAAACAAGTTCTGCCTCATCTGCTGGTCGAAGTAACCAGCATAAGCAATGAAAGCTGCAGACAGCAGGCAGTCACCGGCAATGGTGGACATCTGGTTTTTGAAGGTATCGCTGGTCTTCTCCCATCGATCTCTTTCTGCTGACAAACTTTTCAGGAGTGCAGTGCTGCGGTTTACCTAAAAAGCAGATCATAAAAACAGCTCAAAAACTCAAAAGATATTGTAGAAGAACATGTGTGGATAAGTTTATTATAGCTCAACTCAAAAACTTTCCCAACTTTCCCTTCCCAACCACAGGAGAAACATGTAAAATGTTTTTCTCTAATTTACCTATTTCAACATAAAATGGCATAGTGTCATCCTCATCAGGGAGAAGGAATCATTTACTGGGCCAATAAATCATTTAAACATTCAATGTACCTGAATGAGCTTTATGTTCTTTGATGCATTGGTACATCAGTGATGAGAGTGTGGAGTCTGAAAATTGTGCTGTATAAACATTGCAGGCGAGGGAACCAGCAATAGCTATCCTTACACACAGGTGTGGATAGGTAAGACAGACAGGGAAAATTACCAGCCCGGCTCCTGCCACTAAATACCTAAACTTAAAATTCTAAATGATCTCCTGATCACCTTTTTTACTGCATCAAGCAAGTGATATTTATTCCCCATTCAGACCTGCTTAGACATATGCCAAGAATTGGCATCAAAGGTTCTAAGAAAGAAATAATGCCTTCTAGTATGTGGTAAAATCAATAATGTGATGCCAAATTTGGAAGATATTTGGCATCATATAGTTTCAGCCTGGAAGAGAATTAAAGGGCCCGGATAAGGCTGTAAATAAGTGTTGTGTATTTGCAGCTTTCTGTTTGGGATCCAAGGCCGGAGTGTCCAGGAAAGGAATGGGTCATCCAGACACGTCAACTCCAGGAATTGAGGATTGGGCAAGGACCTGGCTGATGCTAAAAAGGAGCGTGTCTGACACTGGGGAGGTTGCAGCCTGAGGCCAGGTGGGTCAGCTGCAAAGGCTGTCTGAAGCCTGCGAGCTGGGAAAAGGTCTCCCACAATTTAGGTCTGGTAGATACAACCAGACCTAAAGCCAGGAGGCTAAATTTGGGGTTTTTGTCATGCTGTGACAGAATGACTAATTGCCTGCGAGGGAAAACTATGGATTTTCTTTGGGGTTTTTATGAATAAAAGTTAAATTTAAGCCCGAGAAACCTTTCTGCAGCCAGTGTGTTATAAGTGTTATGAATACCCCTCCTAAAACTTTCCACAGAATGTCATTCCAGATTTCGAAAACTGGACAGTGTAATGTGTTCATTTTAAATGTAGATATTGCTCAGTGGAGTGCTTTAAAAAAAAAAATAAGGTGTAAATTCTTTAATTAAAACAAACATGAATGCAAAGCAGGGGTATCAATAATTTTATCTTACCTTGGCTTCTACAGCAGCCAAGTCTGCTTTGATGGCCTGGGCCTCAGAAATAAGGACTGCGTATTCCTCCTTGTAGCGGGCAATGCTGGCTTCCAGATCACGGATCATTTGCTCCACTTCATTGGCCTTTGCCTGGTTGTCTTTGGCATCATCCTCCAGTTTTTGGAGTTCGTTCCTCAGGGGCTCCACACGCTTCAACATGTCAGCATAATTTAGCTGTTATATAAATAAAAAAAATTAGTGGGGTTTAATGGAAAATTCTTTTCACCCTGTACATTATACATTTTAAGATATGATTTTCACCAAAACAGCAATGGCAAGATTTTCACCAAAACAGCAATGGCAAGATAATTATTGCTTTACTGGACCAGCAGCCTTTAACAGCTAAATTTTAGGCTTTGTACACATTGGATCCTTTACATGACTTTGGATTATCACAAAAGGACACTTTAAAGGACGCTTTTTCGTTTATTCTTTAATATGATTTCTATTCACACTATATTCAGCAGTTGAAATGCACAAGTTAACCACATGTGCTAAATAAGAACATGCATGCAATCTCAACATAAATGCAGTAGTTAATTTGCTCAATGTGCGGTGCAAAATAAGACAAAAAAATCAGCTCAATACCTGTGCAATAGCCCATTTCACCATAGGCCCACAAGCCAGGGAGGCTCGGTTTACAATCTCATAATTGTAGCTGGGATTGGACATGTAATTCTTCTTCATTTTCTCACGAATGGCATCACTAAAAGGAGGAGAAAATAAAAGAACAAGTTAGGGTTATACTAGAATTGAAGAGTACACAACTAACTACAAAGAGGAAAGTATGGAGAAACTTTACAAGGTCCTGGGTGAATTCAGACATGGCCTTTTTTCCCTCTCACTCTCTGTAAATAGTTTCAATACAAGTTTGTCTTGGACAGCTAATGTCAAAATGCAATCTTTGCAGCAGTCCATAATGTTTAGCAGTAAACTGAACAATTTAACAAGCTGTTAAAAAGATTGTATGAGAAGCTGTAACTATAGTTGAACATGCAGGTGGCAATCCATTGGGCCCAGCACATTGGGCTTCAGCTTGCATGAGTCTCTCCAATTCCCCCTTCACTGCTCACTACTGGGTCATCACCGTACCAGGTCCCCTGGTCCCTGACCACTTTCACTATTCACATCACTAACCCTTGGGATATCAAAGCTCTGTAGATAAAAATAATTTTCAAGACATGTTTTGTTAAACAGAGTGCAAAGCACCTTGGGGGTGTTATGCAACCACCAGAAGTAGTGTTATGTCAAACAAATATATACAGGTACCTCTAGGGAAAATATATATATTATGCAGCACTGTACATTAAATATTCCCAGATGTCAGAAGCATCTCAAACTCATGTCAGACTGATTCCATGAACAGGCCCAATGCAAAATTGATATAAGTAAAATATTGGAGCTGCTACTGCTAACTTCCTTGCTAATTATGTGGCGATTATGCTTAGCTATAGGCAACAGTAAGTCCTGGCATGGTCTGAAGTATATCAATTCAGTAAAGTTTGAAAAACGTATTCGCATAAGTTTGTGTCATTTGACTTAATGTATTGCAGAGAGTTATCATGAGAGCCAGACAGAAACTTTCTCAAAAAGAACTTCACATAAAAAGTATTGTTCGAAGTCTGAATGCTCAGAAAATGCCAAAATATCTTCAAAGTTACAAAGAAAGTCCAGACCTGTCGAACTCACTTATATAAAGAATATTAGGTGACCAAAAAAAATAAGGACCTCAATTCACATGACAGATTTGTGTTAGAGGAAACTGTGAGGAAGAGAAATATGGAAGCTGGTACCGCTGACTTGCATTCAAGTGTACAGGTACAGGACTTTCATTCTGAACCCTCCTCCTTAAGGCTGAACCCCAGGCAAATGTAAAAACAGATTAAGTATATAAATGTGAATTGGTACCAGCCTCCTACAATGGCTTTTACAATAATGCTCAGACATTAGGGAGGAGGAAGCAGCACAAGAAGTCAAATTACTTCTGCTGAGGTGTAAGGTGTATGCTCTGTGGAACACCGAGTCAGATGAATAGTCTTGCTGCTTTTTCTTTCACCGCCCAGTCACAGGATGAGTGGACAAGACCTGCAAGTGTCACCAAGCAGCAGGAAAGAAAATCAGACCTCCTCCTTAGTTAGACAGAGCTGTGTTGTGTATTAACACGAGTGCCTGGAGTTCAGCTTTAATCAACTGAGAAGTATCTGGACTGGACCAAGAATGTGTATCAGGCTTGTTGCAAGCTGGTCAGTGATTGATTAAGTTTTTTCCAGGATCTCTATTCACACAGGTTACCTGACTGCAAACTGATCAAATATCCTGTGTGCATGCATGCCAAGAAATCTGCTGCAAGAAGGAACTGCTGCTTAAATTAGAAATTCATAGCGTTCAGAAAGATAGAACCCAAAAGGTGTGGAAAATAAAGTTATGCGCTCTTTGACAGCAGACTGAGGTAAGGAAATTTTTAGTTGTAGACGAAGCAGATTGTTGAACGCCAGCAGCTGATGACAAAGACAATACCTGAGATCTTCTGAGCGTAAGTTGATAATCTGGGTGATGAAATTATCTCTGAGAACAACAGTTCTGATCTTTTTCCAATCATTCGTCTCCTCTCCCAGGAGGAGACAGATAGACTCAAGGGCCAGTTTTACTGCAGCAGGAGGGTTGGCCATTGCTTTTACTTCAACAAGGTGCTGTCTCTTTATAGAGCTCACCGCTATTAAGGAGGGTGAAAATAGTGTTAACACACGTGCAGTGTTAGTAATGAAACTGCCGCTGGGGATTTGAGAAAGGAATTTCAGTTCCGGAATAAAATCCAAAAGGTCCAAACCAAAAGCTAACTCCTGTTATAAATTTAGTTCAAGGTGGGGGATATCTATTGGCTTTTACTGCAATTAGGAGACCTTTCTTTGTGGCTGCACCAAGCAAGGGACTAGGGCTTTGTTAGCATGCATAGAAGCAATGTACAGCATGCTAAAGCCTTCTGTAAACCTTTCAGCAAGCTTTGAGCAGCTTTGTTAGGACCTTTAAATAAATACTATAGTGTTCTCCTTGTCCCCTTTTAGCAGGGTGGACCAACCGGCACTTTTTAGTATCCACCTGGCTGTTTTAGGATGGGTAAATAAAAAGTTGGGTCACAAAACAGGAGCCATCACCCGTCTACAATTTTTTCCTACCCAGGTAAAAAAAAAAAAAAAATCACTGTAACAGTTCCAATATGGCGCTGTTATACACAGGTCGTGATGGCAGTGCCACACCACTTCCCAGCCACCTACCCATCCACATCTGCCTGGGCAGTACCAAGTACAAGCCTAGCTTTCCTTTTGGTGTGCAGTCGGATAAAAGGACAGCAATAGGCTTGTGCCAAGGTTAGTCCCGACTACTGACCCAGGCAATGCAGAAGAGCGACAGACACTGGATAACCTGCACACATCACTATTTTTTTAAGGGATTTTTTGCCATTTTATTTGGATTATGAAATGATTCACCGGAAGACCCTATAAACCTTTCCCTTAAAATAAGCCTGGCCATACTACATGGAAACCCCCCCAAAAGTTATCTATAGACAAAAAACTTTCTCTTGGGGGAGAAGGGCCTGTTAAAAGAACAAGCATCCCCTTTGCCCTGTAAAGACTACTTTAAAGGCTTAAAGCTTGCACTTTGCTCCTATGCACGCTGAAGTTTGCATGGAGAAGACTTTACACTCCATAGTTCCAAAATTCAAGCAGATATTTCAATACAGCCAATCATTTTTTAAAGAAATTGGTGACATCACTGGGGTACAAAATAGATGAATCTACCAACTGAATGAAGGATTTCAAAGTGTGCCAATCATTAAAGAACCCTTTATGAACAATTCCTTTCTTTTTCTCAAGCAGCAGTTGTACAAAAACTTATCTATTCACCTGATCTCCTCAGCAGAAAAGTTTACAATAGTTGGAATGAAGTTTTCCCTCATTATGATGGAACGAATCTGCTTCCAGTCCGTTGTACTCTCACCCAGCAGCAGACAGATGGACTCCAACGCCAGTTTCACTGCTGCTGGAGGATTAGCCATAGAACGGACCTCTACCAGGTGCTGCTTCTTTATTGATTTTACAGCTAATCAGAAGATGCGATCACAGCAGATCAAAGGGAGACAGAGTGAGAGAGACAGGGAAAATGGAAATGACAGAAAAAAAAAAAAAAAACAGAATGAGAAGAAAAATTAGGAATTTTGATTAGAACATTCATTCTGAAAAATCATACATTTGCCATAATACAAGGGCTGACAGGAAAGTCAAAACCGCTTATGAGAAATCAAGCAGTAGTATACATAAAAAAAAATCTTCTGTAGTATCTAACAAATCTATTTTATATCAAAACAACTATTTAAACCCTTTATGAAGTTATTAATATTTATGAAGATGCCCAAGCCAAATTTAGCAGCATGTGCTTGGTATATGAACAGCTCTGTAGAACAAATGGAGTACAGACAGGCAGTACACCCCCCCTCCCCCCTTTGCCCCTATTCATTCCATATGGGAAAGCCTGATGCTGGCAGGGGTGTACCAACCAAGAGCACAATTGTTGTCAGTGAGAAAGCAGTAGCTGCACCACAACCTCAACATTCATGTGAGTAAGCCTCCAGTGTCAGCTGGTGGCTCTCAGATAGATGTACCAACCAAGGGCACAATTGTTGTCAGTGAGAAAGCAGTAGCTGCACCACAACCTCAACATTCATGTGAGTAAGCCTCCAGTGTCAGCTGGTTGCTCTCAGATAGAACGTCTGCTGTCTGTGGCCCTATTAGAGAGATTTCCTCTCACTTCCTGTGTACTTACCAAGGCAGAAAGTGAGGAACATACTACTAGGAACACAGACAACAATATACACCTGACAGAGGTTAGTTTTGCATAGCGGCAAAATGTTAGGAAAAACAAACATTTTGACTGGAATTGGGTTTTGAGCAAAAAAAAAAAAAATATTCTATATATAAAGCTTTGGTCAAGCTATCTGCCCCATCTCCAGCTGTCCAGTACTTCCAGCAACTATAGTTGCTTGGCTCACCACCTACATTTTCTACAAATATATGAAATACCATCTTATATGTGCATTTTGTTACATAAATTGGGATTAATTTGCTTTTACTAATCTAACTCAAATAAAGATTTGTTTCTATTACTTGTGATTGTAATATGCTTAGGTGTAATGGCAAGGGTTCCAATTGCTATAATTAAACATCACTATTGACTTTACCATTCTGAGCCTCAATGACAGCGGGTTCTACTGCACAATTGTTGTCAGTGAGAAAGCAGTAGCTGCACCACAACCTCAACATTCATGTGAGTAAGCCTCCAGTGTCAGCTGGTGGCTCTCAGATAGAACGTCTGCTGTCTGTGGCCCTATTAGAGAGATTTCCTCTCACTTCCTGTGTACTTACCAAGGCAGAAAGTGAGGGACATACTACTAGGAACACAGACAACAATATACACCTGACAGAGGTTAGTTTTGCATAGCGGCAAAATATTAGGAAAAACATTTTGACTGGAATTGGGTTTTGAGCCAAAAAAAAACAAAAAAAAAAAAATATATATATAGTCTATATATAAAGCTTTGGTCAAGCTATCTGCCCATCTCCAGCAGCTGTCCAGTACTTCCAGCAACTATAGTTGCTTGGCTCACCGCCTACATTTTCTACAAATATATGAAACAACATCTTATATGTGCATTTTGTTACATGGGTTGGGACTAATTTTCTTTTACTAATCTAACTCAAATAAAGATTTGTTTCTATTACTTGTGATTGTGATATGCTTAGGTGTAATGGCAAGGGTTCCAATTGCTATAATTAAACATCACTATTGACTTTACCATTCTGAGCCTCAATGACAGCGGGTTCTACTTGATCCAGATCCTCCTTTACACTCTTCTGTTTTTCAGCAATACCTGCTTGCTGCTTATGCAGCTGTTCCTGGATCTCCTGACTCATAACCTGCAGAAATACAAAGTCATCATCAGATTTAATTACAGCAATGAATACACTCTAAACAGGTGATTCTTTTTGTCAGCACTCTTCAAGGATACACAATACTTGTTGTATATCAGAAGGAGAAAGTGCATGCTTGGCATTGCTACAAGGTTATCATCACTTTGCTCATCTAAAGTAAGATGTCAGTTTCTGAAAATGCGCATCCATATACATCTCAAATGGTCACACCACCCCCTCCTGATGTCTCTTTCCTAATGACAGCCACCATATAAATTCCAACTGGCAGCTGGTATCAAGGCTTAGTTGGTGGTGGCTTGCTGGAAAGAGGACCATCAATGGATGTGGGCCTTTCACAGACACTATCACTTTGCCCTGAATGGGCAAATTAACCTGTCACCTATATTGAAAATACAAACTTCCTTTGATGACTGCTGGTACACACTAACAACAAGTGATGATTATTGTTATCGCAAGAAAAATATGCCCTTTGGAAACTCTCAATTGCCTAAACTTTACATTCTAAGACAATTACCGTTTCATCTGTGGGAAGATAAAAAAATATATATATTGTGCTTTTGTTTGGCACTCTTATGCCTCCATATGACAGTATCATCATGAGCATACTTCTGCATAACAAAATTTACTCAATACAATTACCTTTTTCTTCTCTGCTTCTTGCTGATCCTTTACCATTTTCTTTAGCTTGTCATTGGCAGCTGCATTTTTCACTTCCAGCTCCTGGCTCTTTATTCGCAGGTCACGACGCAGTTCTTCCACCTTAAGTGACAAAAGGAAATGATTCTCATTAAATTGTAGGGTTAGTAACTAATCAAAAACCACACCTATGTGATCTGATGAAATTCACAAAGAACTCAAGTCTAGGGTATTATCCTACCTATGTTACTAAAGCCACAAATGCTTTCTCATGAGAGAGAATATTCAAGGAGCTCTCCCCTTAGTAAAACACTGGATAAAAGTATACATATGCTGCAAATAGCATAAGAATTAAATAAAATATATTTTAAGGGGACCACAATTAAAGAAGCATACCCTGCCTGACGTTCAAAATCTGCTTTAAGTATTCTTGAATTGCCTTCAGAATCCTTTTGTAATGGTAATCTAATCCTATTAAATGAAGTTTCAAAAACTAAAACAGAGTCCAACAGCAATTTAGTGGGTCTATGCCATTAAAAAAGCTTCTATTATTTACAAACCTGATCCACAGTCTCTTTAATCTTTCGCAGACCGACATTCAAATGCATCTGTTGCTCCTCCAGCTCGCTACGTTTCTCATTAAACAGATCTGCATAGTGGTTTATAAAGTCCAAGTAATGGCGGGGTGTGATGGCCATTGTTCTGCCACCTCTCTTGGCAAGTCGAGCATTTGCCTGGGGGAAAAATAATACAGACTTCTGTCAGAAACAAGTAATTCAGGAGTACACCGAAACCATTTCTATAGAAAGCCAGAAAAATGTGCAAAATGTTCAATCCAGTATTGGCTTCTGAAAGGGTTTAAAGCTGAAATGCAGCTAAGCAACGTTAGTCACAACCACTGTGCTGTGCATGTGAGTGAAGAAAAAGAAACAGATTGCTGAAGTGATGTTTCTGCTCTCTTTCAGAACATGTATTTGTACAGTGTATGCAGGAGAACTAGAGAAACCGCTTTCTCTCAGAACAGCTAGACAGAACATTGCAAGAGGCCAGCTTGCATTTAAAACCTATGCAACGTACCTGGTGAAGTGTTTGGTGAACAAACACACAGCCATTGACAATGGCCTCCCGATGAGAAGGAGGCTGGGGCAGTTTGTCGTAGACCACAGGCATGTAGTCTGGGACAATATAGTTTGGCTTCTCAAGGTCCATTTTACTTGTGAACTCCTTGCCAACTTGATAGAGTGCTTCTGTTGACCAGTCACCGAACCAGTTCAGTACGCATCTTAAACAGAGAAAAGCAAATTAGTATTTAAAGCCAAGCAGGAGACCTGTATTGCAGAAGTGGTTTTAGGGTCACAAACCTGTTAAACAGAGCTGGAGATGTAGCAGCTCTGTCCTTCAGCCCTTCCGAGGATGGGTTCATGGTGAAGACCACATGCAGATTGCGGATAACCTGACTAGTGAACCATTTGTAAAGTTCTTCATGTGAGTCAAGCATGAGGCCTTCTTTCTGAGCTCCTTCCTTGCACTGTGTCATGAGTGTAGAATACTCGTCACCCTCAAACAAACCAGGAACCTATATTTAGGAAACACATAGAAAATGATAAGAATAGGACCTGGATAAACATGCTATAAACACCAAGAGATGAGAGGAAACAAACTTACCTCGCCGTTGGCTAGTAAAGTGTTCATTCTCTCAAGGAATCCAGAGTCCAGAACATTGGACTCATCCATGATAAATGCAATCTTGTCATTCTTGCAGCCAGACCGCCTCAACACAGTTCTTAGGTCTTCATCGAAGTCTTCCCCTGTGTACTTCCTGTGTACCTGTGTAAAATAAAGCACAAAACTGAAAAAAACTACAAGTCTTAACCTGTATATGTTGTCTTCTTTTATTATCCTAAAAGCAGAAATGTGCCTAACGATTTTCCGGAAATCATCAACATTTGCTTTTCAGCACTTAAATCCCAAGCAGCCTTGACAGCCATGCCTGAATTTTTATGCTGCTATATATACTTCCCTCTATATGAATACATTTATTGCGTCACCAGGAAAGCAATGCTACTACCTCGACTCCAAAGAGCTTGCCACACACTGTAACTAAGGAAAAGGCTCTTTGGAGATGTAGTTCCAGGAGTGCTTATTGCCTTTGCCAAGAATTTTACAAGCTGGTGATGGCAAAGGAAATGCAGACATGCTCTTGAGGGGAAAAAGGGAGAGGTTAGGGGTTAATTTGTTTGATTAGACTGCAGAATGACAGTCAAGCTGCTGCAGCAAGTCAGATAGAGCCCAGCTCAATTTGTGGATGGAGGACAAACGGCATTATCTAGACCTTTCCTTTCTAGCTTAGATATGAGTTATTTCAATCCCAGAGGCTCAGCATACAACACGTGGGTTGGTACCAGTCATGATTTTAATATATTACACAGAGAGGCTCAGAGACCCAGAGATGAAAGGTCAAAAATAAGGTATGTTAAAAAAAAGTGTGTTAATAAGATACAAGACAAAAAACTTTTAACACATCCAATATTTAAATCTCCTACCTTGATCTGGTAAACACTAAGACCATTCATCCAAGCAACAAAACGGGACAATGTGGTCTTTCCAGCTCCACTCACTCCAATGAGAAGTAAGTGACCTTGTGGTTGTCGGAAAATTCTATAAAACAAAAAAGCAAGATTACCTGACATGAAAGGATTACACCTACCCCCAAGTGGACTTTTAAGAAAAATGTATGTACTAGAAACCTGCATGTACTATTAATAACAAATCTGATGCTTGCAAGTCTGGCAGTGTGATAGACTCAAGCAAATGCAGGGGAAAGCTTTGTGATTTAACTCACCTGTCAATTCTTAGCACATGATCCAGTACTTCATTGAACAATACAAGAGGTACATCCAACTCTTCTTCATAAAAGACCTTCAGACGAGCTTTGACGTAATCTCTCAGCTCTTCTTGGTCGACTGGGATGTAATCCTAGCAAAATAAAAATCATGAAATCTAGTACTCATGTCGATAGGTGTGGATTTTCTGCACCCGACATGTTTGTAAAAACAGCCAAGTGCAAAATCTTATTGACTTTCATCAAGTAATACACGACAGTTCAAAGGTTGTGTTTGAACCACTTTCTGTAGTTAGGGTGCATATAAACTATAGGTAGAAAAGGTCAATCACAGCCTTTTCTTGTTGCAGTGTTTGAAAAGAATGTTGTAGCAAGACAACTTCTCGGCTAAGATCAACTACAGCTAACCAAAATTGTTTACTACATCATATTTGAACAGCTCCAGAAGCTCCAATCTGGACTAAAATGTTTCAAAAAGTATACCAAACACTTTTTCATGCCGTATCAAAGATCAGGTCACATACCTTGGACAGCCAGTTGCTGTAAAGGATGGGTCTGCTCAGAGCCTTTTCTTTCTCAACATTAGGGAAGTGTTTAAGTGCAACCATGTCAATGTTTTCATCTGTCCAGCGCCTCTCCTCATCTTCAACAAGCCTATTTCCAAATAAACTCAATTAACATACCTGAAAAGTTTTACTGTACATATGTTATACTAAGCAATAATGAGTACACCTACCTGTCTTGGAAGAGACGAAGTGCTTCATGGGCCCAAATTCTGATCAGTCCTTCAACAGGGAGGGTTTCCAGTGGCCTCAAGGCTTCAAAAATACCCCTCACCCATCGTGTCATCTCACGGGGTGAGTAAATGTAATGCGGCTGAATATCTTGAGTAAATCTCTCCTGGCAAATAATACAAATCATGATTAGGCTGCAGCCTCTCTATACAGTTAAAAATACAAGCCAAGAGTAATACTTTTTTGCCAATAAAATAATTTAGTTGCTACCTGGGACATAGTGTAGAACTCCACCATGGCAGCGGTCAGTGGCTCTGCATAGGTGCGCAGAGAGGGAATAAGTCTTAGCATGGCACGGTTGAAGGTTCCATAGATCTGAGTCAGTGAGGCAGGTCCAGGATAGTCCACGTACACCACTGGGACATGGCGCAAAAATCTGGAGAAATGTGAAGAAATCACCATTAGGGAAGTTTTTAGATTACCTTCAAACTGATAAAAGGTTAAACTTTTCATGCAGGAAAAAAAGTGTGTAGTGGTTGACAAATGATGACAGCAGATACTAAATGATTTCTATTTAGAAGGTTTTCATAAACAGTCCTACGCCACCAAAAAAATCTAGGCACATTCGATGGTATCATTTACGACGTCAATGTCAACATTCAGTCTTTCAGTCTCAGTCACAACTATACCTGTGTGACAGAGGCTTTCTTCCAGGGTCTGTTGGAGGGTTGCAAGCTCCTACAAACTGTATTCTTTCCAGTTTCACCCAAGTCTGATCTGAGGTCCTGTAGAAGCCACCATGTTCAACCATCTAAAAAAAGATGAATAATACAATAAGGTTTTTTCAATAAAGTAAAAGCAATTTCTCTTACTCCCTTGGGCTCACCTATCCTACCCCCTCCCCTTCCACAAAGGGAAGGGGGTGGGATACAAAATTTTGAATCCAATACAAAATTATTTGAATTTCCCTCTGCTCCTCCAGCCAACACCGATGTCACCGGGAAAACCGGGAGATGGTCTCTCCAGTTCGCGGCTGGAGATCGGAGGACGACGTGTCCCTAGGATCTGCCAAGACCAGCAGTATGCCAGGGGACGCCGACAGAGCAGGGTAAGTGGGTTTTTTAAAGTTTAAAGCGACCCCGATTGTGACTTGGGATTACCGCTAGGGGGTTAAACAAACAGCAGAACGACCGACTGCTGGATTGAGCAAAAGTGCATCTGTGGAGAGGGAAGGCAATTTAAAATTATGTTGGGGGTAAAAAGTAAATTTATCCTTTTCAAATGATACAGACTGAACAGATACAGCTATTCCAACATGCATTCAATGTAAAGCAAAAAATCCTACTGCCAAAAGCACAGAATGCCACTCAGCATTTTGAATCCTTCTCTTAACATTGTCTGACTAAATAATATTTTAAGAGCGGCTTGGATAACCACAATGGTATGACAACAGTTCCTCCTACCTGTCTGATGAAAGAGATAACTCTCTGGGTGCCATATTTGTCCATGTCTGGCAAGTTGATTTCATCACAGAAAAGCACCAGCCACTTTCCAAGCTGAACAGGTGCCAAGACCACGCCATTGGGTGTTCGGCGGTACTCGCAGTAGTGATCAAATGTCTTCAGCAACAGTTCTGGGGTGGTGGCACTAGAAAAGTTCAGACCAACGACCTGTGGAGGGAAAAAGATTAGTCATGCAAAGTTCCATAGATAATACAAGCACTAAAAACCATGGTCTAGAAGAGTTGATTTTCTCACCTCCATATCAGGCAGAGCTCTCAGAGCACTGAACAATGTCATTGTTTTTCCAGAGCCAGGGGGCCCACACAGCACCAGAGGCTTGTGTTCAGCCAGCCAAGTGTATAGGAGAGCTTCATGACGGACAGTGTCCAGAGTGGGCACAACAACATCTGGTGATGCAACTTTGTGAGTCTCAACTTCAATCTGTGGAACTTTAGACTGCCATGACAGCCATTCTCCAGTGATGGAAACCTAAAGAGCACAGGATAAATATAAGTCTGTGTATAGAGCAGGCAGAATCTTGTACGAAGATATCTGTTACTTTATCCTTACCTCATAGTCGATAATTGGTATGTTGGGTGTAGTTGGGAGAGGGATGGTAGTTATCCGCCTGATGTATTCTCCAAGCTCTGCTCTAATCTTCAAACGTCCATCTCCGGAGAATGACCACAGGATAGCGTAAATCAAGAAACGCTAGAAGAAAACCATGTTTATAAAGGATCAAATGGTTACCAATAAAAAAAAAAAACTAAATTTTAAAAAGCAGACAGAAAACTGAACTTAAAAAGGTTTAGTTTAAAAAAAAAAAACCATGCAATGTACTCTACATTCTATCAAGGATTTCAGCTCTTAATGTTTTCTACAGTGCAAGTAAGACCTCAAATTATAACTTTTGAACAACCCATGAAGGAGCGCTACAGACATGTTGAATAAATAATTTCTTGGGCAAGAAATTTTGCCAGGGCTTGTGATGTTTTAGATCAATTAGCAAAAAAACCTTAGATATGCCTATGCCCACCCCCAGCACTGTATTGCAAGTGACACAGAAAAACAATGTATGAGTTCAATGTATTTTAATTATGCTGCCGATCTGCTTGAAGAATATTTAGAGACAACTCCTAAACTTCTGATTCTTCCAGATCTAGGTGTTGACGTCTTGAGGAAGCCATTTACAGCATATGTTATGTCTCCCCTCAAAGGGGGACAGATTTCTGAGATATTGTAGTGAATAGGTCAGTTAGATTTAAAAAAGTGCTTAGTGAAGCTTGTTACATTAGGAGAGCTATATAGGACAAGAGAGATCCCCTTTACTGCTATTGGCTGTAGTCATATTCTCTTGTGATCTGGATACATTCTGGAACATGTACAGACTATTGTCCAACATCTGTTAGCAGGTGACAAATTGTACAGTTCCTCAATGAACGCCATCGCTCTGTAGCTTCTTCCACTGGATGCAACACAGATAACAAAACTGTTTTTTTTAGATATGAAAAGGTACCTTTACATTACCTAAACTCCATCAAGTAAAGTTTTGTAGGATACCCAAAACATCCATGTGCAATCACCTGATGTTCATTGTAATAAAGACTAAACCCGAGAAGGCAGAAAATGAGCTCAGAGGTTGAGCAACACTGATACCACTGCATGAAACACATTATAGACATGTAGCAATCAAGTAAGAATATTTAACAGTCTGGAGTTCCTGGCCAGATTACCTGCATGTAGCGTTCCAGCTGATCAATCTGCATTGGAAAATCTGGGTGGTTGGCGTTGTACTGAGCGATATTACGGCAGGCCTGGTGCATCATGGAGAAGAGGGAGCCCAAGCAGCGCAAACGAGTCAGGTCCATGATGTGTTCCAGCTTGAAGGCATGCTCAAGAGCTTTGATAACCAACCCATTTGATGTGAAATATGGCTGCAGTACAGTTGCTGCATCTCGCTGGATCTAAAAGACATTTTATATTTATGAAACCTAACAAGTAAGGAAAACAGCCTATCAATTTTCTATTACTGTCCCAATAATCATGCTTGAGTGACTATCATATTGGAGACTATAAGACTCCATCTTGTATTTATTCATGCATGCTCTGCAGTTTGACCAGCTGTACTTTACACTGACCTGTAGCATTGGAGAAGCAGATTCTTCCCCTTCATCTTCTTTGCCCTTCCTTCTGCGTGTAGCCTCATCTTCTCCCTCATCCAGTGGGATGCTGCGCATCCGGGCCAGGAAGTTGTTGAAAATCATGTCTGTGCTCAGAACGTCCTCACTGAACCAGACCATGCCACATCTGGACACAGTTGCCAAAGTAGCATACTTCAGGTCCTGCACTTCAAACATGATCCTCACCTAAAAATTAATTAAGCCATCAATAAAAAAGTTCATAGCTCATGAAATCCAATATTTTAGGTACACAAACAACTTTTGCAACTGTGTGACTGACAACTTGAAGATAGTTTTCCTAAAAGTTTAAGAAATATAGGCTTAAAAAAAAAAAAAAAAAAAAAAAAAAAAAAATTTGATGTGAAATATGGCTGCAGTACAGTTGCTGCATCTCGCTGGATCTAAAAGACATTTTATATTTATGAAACCTAACAAGTAAGGAAAACAGTCTATCAGTTTTCTTTTACTGTCCCAATCATCATGTTTGAGTGACATAGTAAGAGGAAACGCCACCTTTGCCAATAATGGAAAAACACATTTATTTGGAGACTAAGACTGCATCTTGTATTTATTCATGCATGCTCTGCAGTGTGACCAGCTGTAATTTACACTGACCTGTAGCATTGGAGAAGCAGATTCCTCCCCTTCATCTTCTTTGCCCTTCCTTCTGCGTGTAGCCTCATCTTCTCCCTCATCCAGTGGAATGCTGCGCATCCGGGCCAGGAAGTTGTTGAAAATCATGTCTGTGCTCAGAACGTCTTCACTGAACCAGACCATGCCACATCTGGACACAGTTGCCAAAGTAGCATACTTCAGGTCCTGGACTTCAAACATGATCCTCACCTAAAAATTAATTAAAGCCATCAATAAAAAAGTTCATAGTTAATGAAATCCAATATTTTAGGTACACAAACAACTTTTGCAACTGTGTTACTGACAGCTTGAAGATAATTCTCAAACTCTTAGGAAAACTATAGACAAAAAAAAAAACAAAAAACAAAAAAAAGCAAGATTACCAAGTAAGACAGAAAAAAAATAGCCCAGGACTAGGTTTGCTCATGGTTTTAAAATAAACAAAAATTTGTATTATTTAAGCCTTTAATATTTACATTTGGTGGCAGGCTGAGACGCTCTCCATTGGGAAGTGTGAGCAGTTTGTTGTCATCTAAGACGGAATTCAAATTTTCAACCCACTCAGGATCCACATCACCATCGAAGATTATCCACTGACGCTTCTGAAGCTCTCCTCTGACATTGTCGATGATCCTACAACCCAGACAGGTTTAAAATGTAAAAAGTCTTCTGCACATTAAATGTCTCTTAAACATGAATGGAAACCAAATAGTCTACACTAAATCAGCTAAATCAGAGTTACTAAGCCAAGACTAACTAGTCAATGCCATGAGGAGAGGTTAACCCCTATAGGATAAAGTTGTTTTTTTTTTTGGCTCTGAATGTTCTCCCTCAGCCCTTTTTTAGCTGGGCACATCGCAGCTGTTTTTGGGTAGTTACTGAAGAGTTGGGTTACATCTGGATATTATACCTAACTATATCCCAGTTGCATCTTTGCAGAATTACACCAGACTTCCAGACTAGAGATTTACCGTTCCAATACTCCAGCTAGAAACTGACTGCCTGAAAATGTCCCTGGGCCCAAAAAGGGGCAGACTTCTGGCCTAGTGTGCATGACAGATTTTTCAACACTTACTTTCTGAGAACATGGGTGAACAGCCCATCAGTCCATTCTCTGGTGTTTGGATCCAGGGTACCATACAGATGGTCTTTGCTGATAGCTTTAGGATCGATGATGTGAGCAACTCCCTCTACACCTTCCAACCTTTCTAGGGCTTTGAGCAACACTCTCCAGGCCATACTCTTTCCACTGCCAGAAGGGCCAACCATCATCAAGCCATGGTTGATTTGTGTGATCTGGTACAGTTGAAGAACCTAAGAGAAGGGGAAATGGGTAAATAAATGGTCCTTAAGCATTGTTGCCTATATGAAACCTGTAGCAGCAGTGAAATACAGCAAGATACAGGACTTATTATAGGAACTTTAAGAGCTAGTTGAGGCACTATTTGTTCACCGGAGACTTTAAAACTCTAAAAGGTTGATAAATCAAGGACCCTGCTACTTATGGACCACGGTACCACCCCCTAGCAGCTACCTCCGATAACAGATATATGGCAGTACCACTTACTACAGCACATTGGCATATGTCACTGCCATCAACTAAAAAACAGTTAAAAACCTCTTACTAAATAGTCTTGTTTGCCCTTTACAATTAGGTGAAAAATATGGTACCTCTGTCATTTTGACGGTTGCAAGTTACAATTCTTTCTATTGCACATCTTGCCAAATGCTAATCAGGTATATATTCCCATCAAACCTTTACCAAAGCACCAAAACAAATGTATATATAGAATTTGTGTGAAAATACCGGTTCAGAATTCTCTAAACTGTTGCAGTTTAAAAATGTGTGTTAAATTTACAACATAGCTTTGGCTGCATGAGTTGTCAGTCCAACTCCTTTTAGAACTTGGACCCCTTTCGTTTCTATGCAAGTTTCATCATGCACTTCCTACATTCTAAACAAATAGCCAACAAGGAGTATGTAAAAATTCTTGGCCATTACGGCATCAAATTCTATACAATTACATAAATAAAAAGCATTTGCAAAAAAGTTGAATGCATTACCTTTTCCACCCACATGCCACCAACTTCTTCACCATCTCCGTAGGTCAGGTACATCTCCTGGCAGACCTTCTTGAGCTCTTCCCGAAGTGCGGTCATTTCTCCGCGGTGATACTGGACACCTGGGAACACATCAGACAGTAGAGAGAACAGAAGAGGAATGTCTTCGGCCACCAGCTTGGGTACCATGGTTTCACAGACACTCTGAATGAGAATCTACAGAAGAAAAGCAAAGTATATGTATGTTATAAAACTGCAGAATATATTTTTACACCTTAAAAAGTAGAATAGGTGAAAAAGTTGTACCTCTTGTTCAGGCAGGTTTTCTGCTACTTCTCCTTCATCAACTGCCTCTCCGCGTTCTTGTTTCTCCTTTTTGATCTTCTGAATGCGCTCTCTCTTGACATTGCCAGCGCTCACCAAGACACTCTTCAAAGCTCGCAGACCAAAGTCGTAGTGACTTTGAGATGACAGCTGCTCATCACACAGCCTATACAAAGAAGGGATTGTGTACCATTATGGTCTGTGATAGTTCTCATTTATCAATGCAATAATAGAGCTATGTATCAAGAGTGTCATCATAATCTTTCACACTTCGCTCCATACTTCTGACCGATCAACATCTTCTTTAATATATTCATGACCTCATTAATTTCATTAGGAAGCTCAAGTCAGCCATGTCACTATAAAGATTGGCATTTGAGGAAATGAGGAAGGTATTTGGATAAACAGCTAAGCATCTCACACATTGCATAACTAGCCCAGTTGAGTGTGACAAAGCACAAATGCAATTTACAAAACTCACTTGAAGAAAGGCACAATCTTGTTGGCAAGCACTTCTGCTGTACGGAAGCCTTGAGAGTACAACATGACCTGTGCAATCAGTTGGCGGTCGGGTTTGGTCATAGCCAAGCTGCGGAATAGCTTCTTCAAGTTGTCTGGCAAGTTGGATCTACCAGCATAACCAGGGTTCATGGTGATGAAGATGGCCATGTCAGGGCTGACTTTCACTTGCTTGTTCAACAGTTCACAGGTGATTGTGAGACCTAAGCAAAAAAGAAGCTGTAAGTTATCGAATAGCAATTTATGAAAGTAATGCTGCAACCTCAACCCTGCACACTAAAATAGGTAGAAAAATTACCCCTTTACATTTTAGGAGTTCCCCATCATATATATTCTGTCCAAAATTCAGAAAATGCTAAACTATTTTATTTTACTGAACAGTTTGTGCTGTGCCGATTATCTGATATCACATATCTGTTATTAGAGACTACCGAGGGTAAAGCAAAACTAAATTCTTCCAAAGTTCCCCTTGACATGTTCCAGACTGACAGTAATACATCACAGTATGAAGTATTGACTAAATATGAAAACAGACATTGTTTACAAGTAATAGTATGTGTGCTCACTATGCATGGTTCACAAAGATAAAAAGTCTTACTCCTGTCTCTGTTTGGATTAGAGTGCTCCCTCAGGGCCTCTTGGATACATTGCACTTGTTGAGAAACAGCAGACAGCATGCGTTCCTCCAATCTGTTGAACTCGTCAAAGCAACCCCAAGCTCCGACTTGGCACAGACCCACAAAGATACGGCCCATAGCCTACAAAGGAAGAGTAAGATAAGTTAAAGGAAGAAAAACAGTTTAGGACTGATGTCTATGTTACAACAAAGTTCAATAAACATACCTGGAAGTCAAAAGTTTCATCACAGTTGAAAACAAGCACAAAACGGCCAAGCTGGTGTCCAAGGGCCTTGACGGATTCAGTTTTTCCAGTACCAGCAGGACCTGATTATAGAATGGACAAGGTAATAAAATGAATAGCAGACAATGGTAAAATGCTATACATATTAAAGCAAGATATACTCACCAAAAGGTGACCCTCCAAGCCTGGCCTCCAGAGCCTGAGTCATGGTCAGGTAGCAGCGATCTGTCAGAGGGGTCTGCACAAGCTTGTCCTGCACACCCAGGTACTCAAAGCCATAGTTGAATTTGGCATTTGCCATCTGGATAGAGAGTTGCTGCAAGACATCTGTCTGTTTTGGATCGAAGTAAAACCTCATCTGACAGAGCCACTCAAAGGATTTGGAATGGTCAACTTTGATCTTAATTAGAGATCTTGTGACATCTCTCTGGTGGACCAGTTCCGTGATCTGTAAAGTACATTACAAACATTCAATAGTGTTAACAAAATCTCAAGCTAAACAATGCAAGGCTTACAATAAAAGCCTCTTACCAGGTGCTCAAGCTTTCGTCTGCGCAAGGGTGGTTGTTCCATCAACACTGAATCTGCCAAAACATTCAATGTAGCCTCCACGTTGGTCAACACAGACTGCAGAGGACCAAAGTCACTTGCGTCACCATTTGACATCCCGGTGAGAGCAGACTCGACATTCTCTGACCAGGCGATCTGAGCCGACAGGACCACCAGCTGAGCCTACATTTAGAAACAGATAAATCAAGTATTGTATGCATTTAAATTGACCTATACCATATATTTTACAAGAACCAATGGCATTCAATACAATCTTTTAACTATCAATTAGAGCAACTCATAAAACATGAAAAATAATGCAGTCTGAGGAATAAAACATCAGTCTATTACAGAATTAGAAAGGTGAAAGCATCCAAAAAAAACCAAACAAAAAAAAAAACAAGAAAATCCATGCAAACACAACACATTGATAGAACTCCAAGCAAACATTAGCCCTGCTAGGAAAAAGTGAAACCAAGAAAAGCTGAAAGACATCCCTGTTGTAAGAATGTTCAAACATTTTACCTGGTACTTGTCAATCCAAGAGATGTAGGTGGCAGAATCAATTGCTGTGGACTTTCCAAAGATCTCTACTTCAGTGACAGATTCGGCCAACAGCTTGGCCAAAGTCACCCTCATTTCTTTTTCCACAAGTGTGAGCCATTCATTGATTTTCGGATGTTCTGTGATGGACACTGGAGTTTTGAACATCACCTATAAAAACATTTATTTTATTATTTTTGGACTACATTGTTCTCCCCAGAATTTACATTGTGTGTTATGAATCTGTTGGTGGGTAATCAAAAATTGGCAGGGCAACAAACAACAAATTTACTGTTCCCAGTTATCACTGCTATTGAAATCCACTAACCCCTATAAATGTCAGCTTTCTACCACCCTCACTACTTTATTCTATTTTCTAATGCCCATCCTCTTATGTCCCATTTTTACCATAATTTTTGTATTATGCCCTAAATGTTCAATGCCTAGGTTTTAGGGCCCAAGTAGTCAGTAACTCCCCCCCCGGCCAAGAGCACAGCTGGTTACTGAAAAATGCCAGGCCAAACAGGGGAAAACAATGGACTACTATATCACTGTAATCACCACATAACTTTAAATTGACTTACATCAGTCAAATAAAGGTGGCCAAGAAACCAGGTAAATACATGGGTAAGTTAAAAAGAACTGTTTGCTCTCAATATAATCCCTGGGGCTCATAACTCAATTTTAAAACACCATTTTACTTACTAACAAAAGTTAAGTAAGTGGGTCCTGGCACCAATTAAACAAACATACCTCCTCCCCTTCTCTGGAAGAGATTCCCAGAACAACAGAGCTGTCCTCGTTTAGGATGATACTGGAGACTCCAGCGAACATCTTTTTGAAGTGTTTCTGCAGCTTGGCCACGTTCTTGCTGTTGCCGATTATTTCCAGCAGATCTTCATCACCAACAAAGTAGAATCTATGAAGAGTGAAATGCAAAATATGAACATTTTTTTGTCTATATTCTGTATTAGTGGTATATGCAGCTATTTGTTTCAGTTTTACTCAGACTTTCAAATTGTAAGCAACACTTACCTGGGGAAAGAAGACCTCTCTCTTTCCAGATACTCTCCCAGTGCCTTTTGGATCTTTCCCAGTAAATCAGCCAACCTTTCCAATGATCTCTGCACTCCCTGAATGTTCAGAACATCCATAACCAGGGGCGATTTGGTAACTTTCTTCATGAGGGACAGGAATTCAGTGCTGATGCTAAGAAACAAAAGCAGAAGGATCAGAACTATGTTCTCAGCCTATTACATACATATTTACAACCATTAGCAGAGTGGTACCTCTGGAAACGCTGGGTTTCTACAGGTAGCAGGTGTTTGATGTCAGCGCTGCCAGTAAATATGCCCTCCAGGTACACCCAGCGCCTTTGGACGTCAATCCAAACATCGAAGAGTGCCATGATCCTGTTCAGCTTGTCTTCCCAGCTCAGGGCATCTTCCTCAAAGACCTGATGCATATAAAAATTAAGATGAAATAAGTCATGATGAACCAAGGCTTGGAAAAATTGTGCAGAGGTTTACAGAAAAGAATGTCCTACCTTGTAGTATGGGGACAGCTTCATGGCTGAAACGCTGTTGATGTGCTCCTTGACTTTGTTGAACAGGTCATCCCAGCCACGGATTAAGCGACATTTGTTTTGATAGTTGACCAGATCCAGCTCATAGGCGTTCCATACTTCTCGGATCTGAAAAAAATATATATTAAATGAGTCAGTAAACTAAGAACACTTTGACACACACCTATCAGACAGTCTGAAAATTTTCAGAGAAGGGGTAGCAGAACACCAAGTCGTCCTTCTGCTCTCTCCTCCTGTTAGCTTGTTGTCAGCAAATCAGCATGTAGAAAGTCTAACTGGCAGCTAATGCTGCCCCAAACAGGAAGAACAAGAGGCCAATCCAAATTAGGGTACACTAGCAGCATTAGAAATTATGTTTTAAGGATTATATTACTGCATCGATTGATGTATAATATTATTAAATATACACAGTTCAGCCATAAAAAATGGATACAGACCCTTTTTAAAATAAAATTTACCCCTCTAACAAAAATAAATAAAGAGGTGTACCTGTTTCAAGAATTCCTCCAAAGCCATTTCTCCTTGTGCGACCAACAAGACATCTTTGACAATGGCCTCGTTCCTCTGCAAATCAACATCCCAGATCTGACCCAGGGTGAGTTCAGACACCACCCAATTCACATGCAGTCTCTTCATCAGCTGTTTCCAGTGTCTGTCCTTCAAAGCTTCAGACTTCAGCTCAATCACCAGCATGTTCACCTGGAAGCAAGACAAGTGTTATGTTTGCCAACTTAGTAAACGCACAAGGCAATCAATACTCCCAAGTCATTGCTATACCTTCATGTAACCCTTCAGCAGTCTCTGTACGTATTCGTAGGATGCATACTGTCTCAACCGGGCAGGGAAGTTCTTCAGCTGGTTCAGAAGTCCATCCAGGTTTTGACGCAGCTATGAAAATAATTAAAGATTGTCAGCATGCAGATGAATAGGAGCCACTCTTATGTAGACTGAGGTTGAGAAGATTTGGTACCTTGCGTGGTTGGACAGACACCCATGGCTGCTCCTTCATTTGGTCAATCTGTTCCCACACTTTGGACAGCTCAGACCAAACGCCCTTTAGGTCTTGTAATTCTTCCAAAGCCACCTGTAGATCACACAAAAAAACCCCAGGATCAGTACCTAAGCATGATGTGGATCTTTCACTGCAAACAATGGGTGAATTATTAATGCTTACCTGAACTCGTTCTTCACTTCCACTGAGAAGTCCAGTATCTGTGAGTTCCAAGGCTTCCTTTGCTTTTGCGCATTTCTCACGGTCATCTTTCAGCCTTCCAAACTTTCCTTCATATATAGTAAGAGCCTGGAGAGCATCCTCAGGACGCAGGTTACCCTGAAACATGTAAATACATAAAATGTTCCTGAACATGACATGCCCCATGAATTTTACTTTTCAGCGTTTGACAAGTCATACACAGTTAGAGTGGATGTGAAAAATTCTTAAAAACAGAAACTACTTTTGAAGGAGAACAAATTGGTACAGAGTAGTAGCAAAGACTACTAACCAATGCTTTGTACAGGGGCAGGATTATGTCTCCATCTCTGCAGTCTATTCCTCTTTTAATACGAGGAAATACTTTGCTAGCTTTGTATATCGCAGCTTGGCACTGCATGCTATTACTAAGTTTATGATGTGTTATCATTTGAGGTCGCTAGTACTCCGAACGCCTTCCTGCATTCAGTTTTTCAGACTAGATCAGTGCTCCCATTCAATCTAAGCTGCAACTGGGTAAAATGTTTTATATTACTGAGTAAAATAAATGAAAAAAAAAAAAAAAATTCTTACAGCAACAGGCTTAGTCTTCTCCCAGTCAGTGAGCAGGTCAATGGTACGGCTCTCCACTGCTCGGTCCTCCTGAACAATCTTCATCTGCAGATTGGCCACCTGCTGCTGTATGGCAGAATCCTTTCTTCGCATGATGTCATTGAATGCGCCCCATTCACCCTCGATGTTATCGATATAAAGCCAGGATGATGGGAACTGGAAGCGCTGTTTCTCCAGCAAACGCTGTCCATTTCTGTATAGCTATATAAAAAGAAAGCTTGATTAGTAACTATACGGTTTGGGAACAAAGTGGCAAGAAAATGGATGCTACAGAAAGAAGCTGAATAATACAGGACTTCTGTATGTATAATCAAATTAGACCAGAGAATACTTACATCAACTTGTTTCTCAAACTGCTTTATCTTGCGTTTCAAAGACTGTACATAAGTGATGAAGGTCACTGCATCCGAGGTACTGGCAGTATCCACTGAATGTTGCTCCAGCTCTTGTCGGGACTAAAAGAGGGAAAAAAAAAAAAAAAAAGTGATTAGGGAGCAAAAACCAAGGGCAAAATATTAGTGATGATTTTCACCAATGGATTCTTACTTTGGAAATCTGTGAATGAAATTCTGTCATGTTCTGCCCAAGCATCTGGCCGAACTTGCTGAGAACCTCTTTGTGCCAAGAATCGTATTTCAAGTTGACTTTGGATTGAACCTGTCGCAACACAATACAAAGGGTTAAAGAAAGAGTGACAGCTTGACAAAAGATATAAAACTTTGAAAAATGTTTACTGTTCTGAACCCATTATCTTAGAGGCTCTAATCATCTTTTTACAAAAGTTCACCGTGTCTGTAACTAGAATAAACGTACTGAAAAATGACAACGCGTAATGCAGGCTGCACCCGCACAAACCCACAGTTCTGGAACCGTTGATATACATCAGAACAGTATAATAATTTCTGTTTCAAAAATACTGCACTTAAGGAAAACTACACTACTAAAATTCACATAGATTTTTCTTGACTTTCTACCTAAATGTTGGTATGTTAGATAAATGACCAGATATCTAAAAATAGTGTAGAAGGAGCACTAAAACCTACTTTTCCATAGTCAATGATGACAGGTCCAAACTCTTTCCTGGTCTCAGCATTGTCAAATGTTCCTCTAGCCTTTCGGATCTGCACGAGCAGTGCCTGCCACTTGTTCAAGTCCTCTCCCAGGCGGTTGTAAATGTTTTCTGCTTGCATGTCCCATAAGCATTGGTACTGCAGCCACACCTGTGATATACAAATATAAATTATTACTCATATGACAGAGTGAAATATTTGGCAAGTTGTATTAACTATATAACCCTTCAAAATCTTAGCAAATTAAAAAAAAAAAAAAAAAGAACTTGTATCAAACGTGCTCCCAGAATAAGAATGGCTAAACACACTCACACAAAGGGTCTTGTAGATGTAGTGTTTTATTTTTTTTTTTTTTTTAAACACTCAGGCTGTGTTTAAACTAACCAAAAACTTTGTGCAAAAAACGATGGTCTCACCTTGACATACTGCTCCACCTCTGTCACAATACCCATGACAGCATTGTATGCTTCTTCCAGTCCTGCTGGGCCATCTGGCATACGAGTCAGTGCATTTCTATAGTATTTCTCTTCTTCGGACAACTCATAATGGACGCCCACCTATTTAAGTAGAAATAGGGTCAATAAATCATTAGTACTGGACATATTGGTGGGGGAGAGTTCATGAATTTCTGCTGAAACTTTATTACCTGATATCTCTGGCTCTGAATTCTGGGCAGAGACAGAATGACCATTTTCCAGGAGAACATTTCCTGATACAGCTTATATCTGCAATCTTCAATTGGTGGATTAAGATAGATGACCTGATTGGTGATGCGGAGTTCATGGACAACATTCTGCAAGGAAAACAAACCATGAATATAAAACATAACAAAGCATTAAGAGTGGTGAAATAAATATAGGCTAGATCATGTATGCTTCCCTACTTTGATTTTAGGCTCTCCTCCTGGTTTGTGGCTGGCTTGAGGAGCATCTGTGTCCATATCAACGTCCGCTTTATCATCAAACTGACCCATGAGAACCTGCGTCCAGGTTTTCAAACCAGCCTGAAGACGCACTCCCAAAATTCTTTCAATCTAAACCAAAGAAAGAATGCATGCTTTTTAGAAATATATGCACAGATCAGCAGTCAAAAAGCTAATGTTAAAATCTATTAGGCCAATAACCACAGTCTTGGACTCACTGAACATGGGTAGCTAATAGGTCTAAATCTGTCAGAAGGCATGACCACAGTCCTTACTGGGTGAGGAGTGCCTTACGGTAAACAGCTTGTGTGTAAAATTTATTGTTTCGGTAAAACAGCAATCTCCTAAAATATGTCTGATGAAGAACCATCTTCTTCAGGGTCATAGAATAGCAAGTACATTACATATGTAGGTTAGTGTCTATAGAAGGACTATAGAAAAGGAAAGGAGACCTTAAATACCCCAAAGGACCAACATAAAAGGGGCTATCAGAAAGCTTGTTTATGGTCACCTCACATACCAAAACTAGGATTTAATATTTAATGAAACCCACCAAATACTACTAAGGATAAGATATTACCCAGTCATGGGACACACACACACACACACACACACACACACACACACACACACACATACATATACACACACACACACACACACACTTCCTTATACCTCTATTAGCCTTAGTAGTATGACCATTAGGAAGTAGAGTCTACCCAATCTCCAGTATGTAAATGAAAACAAATTGCAAATTATCCTCAGCTCCTTACCTCCATATCAAGTTTGTTAACCCAGATGGGAAGGTTGGAGTAAGAGTGAAGGTTCAAATCATCAACAGCCTTTTGGATCCTGTTTAAGATCTCAGAGAAAGTTTTGTGGTCATACATGCAAGTCTCCAGAGACCGAACTTCCAAGTCAATTTTCTCTTCGATGATGAGTAGATCGTCCACCTGGGAGACGAAAACAATTAAATTTCAACTACAATGGTAAAAACAGGGATTTAAAGACAACTTTGTGTTAAATAGCTTCTGGAAGCCAATAGACTTGCCACATTTCAAACAGAAAACATACCTTCTCTTGGAAGTTGAAAACAGTTTCAGCCAAACGCTGGACATAAGGATCCAGCTTGTAGGACTCCCAAACCAGAGCTATTCCTTCGGCTATCAAAGCCTGAACCTCCTTCTTTAGGCCAGCAACCAGCAAGCTGATACTGTTGCGCTCCTCAACTTTCTCACAAGTGCGCTCATAGGTACGGACGCTTTCAATGAGAGAAATTGCAAAAGGGTACAGCTGATTGGCCTGGTGGGCTTTATTGACGATGGCCAATGGGACACGGAACCCAAGCCATTTAAGGTTTCGGACTTCTTTTGAGAGGGTTATGATCTCTGGCAGAAAGTTGACTTTTAGCTTGAGCACATTTCCGCTTCTTCCCCTGGCACGAGTGCTTTCAATGGTGAAGATACGACCAGAAACGCCAAGATTACGTTGTTGAACCTTCCTAGCCCAGTCATCGAAAATCTCTTGAGTGTTGAGTTTCATGCGGAAGCTGTCCCCATCTTGTTTGAGTTTTTGTCCTTCCACATGGTTTTCCCACCCTTTGCCAAGAACATCTTCCACTCGCTTCATGTAGGCGGTCAGCTGCCGATCTATTTGCTTGGCCCAGATAATAGAGCCTGAAACTGGTGGAAGGTCTCTGACATGGCTCATCTTGCACGCTTGGCTTTGTGGATACTGTACTTTGAACTTGTCATGAAGGGATTCGATGTCATCTTTTACCCGCTGGATAAGCTGGGTTTGGTACTCACGGATAGCTCCCCTAATGTGAGGTCTAACAAAGAGAGCGTTGAAACGGGAGAAAATTCTGAACATCTCATTGGCGTTTTTGGCTGTGCCAAGCTGATCTCTGAGACGGGCTGTAATTCTGGTCTCAACTCTGTCTATTCTTTCATCGTATCTTTTCAATGCGGCTTCCCATGCCTCTGTGCCTTCTTTTGAGACATCCAAGCCATCTACTTCCTTTACATTCTCATAGGCGAGATTGACCTCCTCAATGGCGTTGGCATCTGCAGCATCAAAAAGGACTTCTGCCACTTTCATGTCCTGAGGTTCAGGTACTTCCCCCTGATTCTGCTGTGCCACTGCTGTAACCTGGATCAACAAGGGGATAATTGTATTCACTTAGTGTTTACAAGTTCATAAACAATTTTATTCTTCAAAATGTTTTTTCAAAAACCAGGGTGCTTCTGTTATACCTTATAAAGCACTCCCTGATTTCTAATAAGGCCAAGCACTTCCCCTGCACTTGTTCAAAAAATACATGAAATAAGCTACTGTCTTTCTTACAACATATAGAAGCATGGTTATAAAGGAGGATTTTTAATGTAATGTTGGGCCCAATGAACTAAAATAAAGTAAAGGTGACTTTAATATCTAAATCAGAGGAAATGGGAAAGGCAGTAACAATTTGCACTGAAATAGTGATAATTCATATGATTTTCAGTTTATGGCCTCCATGCAATCACTCATTTATGACTGTGACCAAGGTCGCTGGTGAAAATTACACATACTTGTGGCCTGAGGACTCGCACAATGACGGCTCTCAGCTGCTCGTGCTGACGCCGAAACTTCCTCATCTGATCCAAGCGGGCTTGAAGTTTCCTGTGGGCTGGATTAATCCTCCAAACCATCTTTAAATTCTCTTCACGTTTGCGTTTCACAATATCTCTCAGGAGAACCTGCAGCTTCTCATATTCATCATCCCAGGTTTGGAAAACCTCAAAGCAGGCAACCATGACCTAAGACAAAAAAAATGAAGCCAATGGCAATTGTAACAGGTTCAAAAAAAAAATGTCAATACAGTGTCTTTGAAGGGTTTTTAATATTTAAAAATTTTGTGTAAAATATTTTTTCCTCAATTCCAGCATTGTACTTACTGTTTCTTTACCCTGATTGCTATGTATCATTAATGTGTGATCACCTTGCTGCTCCTGATCACATGTTCTAGGAAATTTGGAGATAGATTTTATGTTACCAATGTGCTGCTCACTGTTGTCCCTGCTGGAGAGGAAGCTGTACCTGGGAACCTAAGGTGCAAGCTTCTTTTTGTTTAATCCATTCAGTGGCTTTATTTCCCTGACCTCATCTGCTTTTTCAATCTTTCCCCACCAGTCAAAGTAAAAAATGATCCCGAACAAGATTACTATGTACATAATTAGTCGTTTTCTGTGCGCAGCTTCTACAGCAAAGGTATTCTTTTTACTACAACTATGACAGCATAGTAAAAGCCTGTATAGTTTCCTAAACATTTTGAAGTCTTTAGCACAAACACACCATAATTCTTGTAATGAGAAACCAAGTTTGACCTGGTCTTTAGGCTAAGAAAGGTTAGGAATGGCTGCTTTTATTTATAGCAAGATATGAGTACGCTCTTAAGCTACTGATTCATGTAAAATGTGTTTTAGTGACAAGTACACTTTAAACTAATCCATACCTTCTCAAATTCTTCATAAGCCACATGCATAAGTTTCCTGGTGCCCAGAACCTTTAGCAGCTGAGAACTGAGGTCTCTGGAGATTGCTTCCACCAGCCGCAGAGCTCGCTGTATTGGATACTTTGTGTTACGGATTTTTCTGAGGTGGGTAAAGATGGCTACTAGAGCCTGTCTTATTTTGTCCAACTCGGTGGCTGACAACAGGTCGTTCAAAGGGAAGTCTTTCATCAGGGGGTTGTAGTCATTCACAGTTTCCAAGGCTTGCTTGAGACCTATCAAAAAAAAACTCCACATTTATAACAAACCCAACACAAAGCTAAAGTTTTATCTAACAGAACGTAAGCTTAGACAGGTTTCTCTTTTACTTGTGTCATTGACTGGACTTGTTATATGTAGATTTATGATCTGCAGCCCCTTTTATATTGTACTGACACATGACAGGTTGGCTTTCTATAAATAATATTTTGTGTTATTAGGAAGGCTAACACTTACCAGTGTCCGTGTCAAAGCTGACTGTGGCATGGAATCTCTTGCCATGCTTCAAAATATCCAATGTCAGAAGGACCTCTGGACTTTCACGCTTTTCTTGAATGCGGTAGAGCGCCCTTTCCAGGTTCAGCCAGAAACTGATCTCCTGCAGTGCTGTGCCAGATGCTGGGTCGCGGTCTAGTTTTGTTACCTGAAACAGGATTGAGATGGGTTTGGATTGTTGACAGAGCACCAACTTTAGGGATTACTCCTCCCCATAATAGACAAAAAATAAAAGTGTGGTGGACAACAATTAATCTTAACATACAGTATTTATATAGCGCCAAAATATTATGCAGCTCTGTACAAAGTCCATAGTCATGTCACTAGCTGTCCCTCAAAGGAGCTCACAATCTAATGTCCCTACCTCAGTCATATGTCATTATTACAGTTTAAGGCCAAGTTGTGAGGGGAGCCAATTAATCTAATGGCATTGTTTCGGAACGTTGGAGGAAACCGATGCTAACACAGGGAGAAGCTGCAAACTCCATGCAGATAAGGTCCTGGCCGAGATTCAAACCTGGGACCTAGCGCTGAAAAGACCAGAGTGCTAAAATCTGAGCCAACGTACTGCCAATAGTGTAAATCATTATTCAGGTTCCAAAGCCTGCTGATCTGTCAAAAGTGGGGTCATTTTAACTTCCTGTTTGAGACAAACACAAACTTTGCTGCAAAATCCCAAGCAGTGTTGTCAGCCCTTTCTGCTGGACTTCACCCATTTAGGATCCTCTACATATGCATACTTGGATTTCTTTCCATTGCTGCTGCTGTCCCTAGACAGGGTGTTAAGAAAAGGAATGTTGAGAGATGTAGGTCATGGTTAGTGCCTACGTCAGTAGGAACCGACCTCCAAATAACTGCCCCTGAAAGGAATTGTACCAATCTGGTGATGTCACATATCTGTTTCCCTCTACAGGAACAGGATGACGTATAGAAAGAATTAAAGG
Organism: Pyxicephalus adspersus; assembly: GCF_032062135.1. Lineage (NCBI taxonomy): Eukaryota > Metazoa > Chordata > Amphibia > Anura > Pyxicephalidae > Pyxicephalus > Pyxicephalus adspersus. The sequence goes on along the minus strand of NC_092869.1, from coordinate 42,383,047 downwards.
TAGATTTGGATAATGTCTGGACATACAATGCCTTTAGGTGACCTATTCATTTACTTTGTATGGGAAAACAAAAAGGATCAGTAGCTTTCCATAGGATCGGATAGAAAATGGTTACTTTTTTTGGCCCATTAGTGAACTATCAAAATTAGGACACTGGATTTGTGGCAGCATTGGCCTCCCTTTCTATGTCCTAAATTTCCAAATGGAAAGGAAAATGGGAGAAGTTGGATTGTTGTCATAAAAGTCCTACAAACAACACATGAGACTCAAAAGGTTTATTCTTGGATTAGTGGATTTTTACCTTTTGGATTTCCCGAATCCATCGGTTAACCCCGGACTGCAGCTGATTAAGAAAAGTCGGGTCTTCAACTTTGTCTCCGAAATCTGTAACTTTGGGTTTTTCTCCCCTCTCGTAGCACTGCTTGGCAACATTAGTAATGATTGGATGGATAAGAAGACTTATTTCTGGGATCTCAATGTTCTGCTGCAGGTGTAAGAGACCCATTTCCAGCTCTGCAATCTTCTTCTCAACAGAAGGTGCCATTTTGTCTCCATCTCTGATAGTTAAAAAAAAAACAAAACAAAAAAAACCCCAACATTAAAATGTAATTATTCAAATAAATTATAAAATAACTAATAGGTATGAAACTGATACAATAAAATTGAACAAAATTAATTCAGAATATAAACAGTGTTATCAATATAAAGAGTATCCCTATTTTGTATATTTTCTGGCAGACATCACCTATATTTATTGCTGTTGGAATGTTTTTTTTTTATTTTTAAAAGGATTTCTGTGGAGGCTTTACAAGCAAAAAGCCAATTAACACAAATAAGAATACTACTATAGTACACTATAGTGTATATATACATTTTATTGATTGAAGTATTTAATATGGAAGGGTTTGTTGAGTGCTTATCTCATCACCTAATGCGACTTTCACATTTTATTACTTTTTTTTTACTGTATTAACACATTTTATATAGCAACTTACCAGTACCAAAGATGAGGGATCTGTTTTTTCTGTTTTTATTTTTCTCCCTTTTTCACCAGGTGATTCTAATATTAAGTCTTCATGGGTGGACAAGACTTATTCATTTCACTTGTAACTATGGAGGAGTTGTGTCGCCAGAAGTAAGAAGCAACATCCCCCTCCCTTCCATGACGTTGCTTAATTTATATATACTTGCTTTCGTGTTTTTTTATCTCCTGCAGTATCTTACTGTCTACAAGCACTGCAGCGATGCTCCATAACAAGGGATCTGTGGAACCCTCCTTGAGCAATGAGCACTTTATATTAATAAACCGTATTTATTTAGTGCCAACGTATTACGCAGTGCTGTACAATAAATATGGGTTGCAAATGACAGAGATACAGGAGGAGGGGAGGACCACGCCCCGAGGAGCTTACAATCTAAGAGGTGGGTGAAGTATCACACAATACGTGGGATTCAGACCAAGCTATTAGGGTGACCAGGAATAATAATAAACAGTATCCATAAGGCGCCGACATATTACACTGCATAATATGTTGGCACTATATAAATCCTGATTAGTAATATTTTATAAAGTACTGCACAAAGTCCATTGCTATATTACTAACTGTCCCTAAAGGGGCTTACAATTTATTGTTCCTACCATAGTCATATGTCTATTACAGTCTAAAGTCAATTTTTTGGGTGAATCCCAACTGCATGTTTTTGGAATGTGGGAGAAAAACGGAGAACCCAGAGGAAAGCCACAGAAACAGGAGGCTATATGCAGCACTGTACATTAAAATAGGGTTGCAAATGACAGACCATCTGTAAGGGTGACATTCTTCCCAAAAGCCAGCAATGTAAGAGGAAATTCTCCCAATGGCTACCACACTAATGTACTGTGATCTGTGGATATAATAATAGCAGGGGTTCCCTGAAAACTTGAATGGTATTGCAAGGTGTTCCCCCGCATCGAGAAACACTGCAACGCCTTAATGGGCTCCTTTCAGGGAGAGTTTCCTAAATGGACAACAGTGGTCCATACTTGTTTAATGTATAAAAAATGAACACTAGTCTACATTGGAAACCCAGGTGAATGAGAGACATTGCAGCAGAACAGCACAGAAGGCAGACACATAATAGAGATATGTTAGTGCTTAGCCTTAGTCAGTACAAAGGGCAATGCAGAAGCACAGTAAACTGATAGAGACTCAATAGTAAAACTCGGATTATTGTCTTCAAGTAGCTGCCCTTTGTATCATCGAATGTGTTTGTAACACTGTGTAAGAATGTGTCATCTAATAATAAAGTCACATTACCTGTCGGCTTTTCCAGATTCTCTGATGTAGGACTTGAAGAATGGGGCGACGGCGTTGCTGATGAAAGAATGTAAGGTCTCGTATGGAGAATCTTCGCTGAGCGTGAGAACTCGCAACTGAGATGAAATTGGTTTGTCAGCATCGATAACTGGCGTGCGTTTGATGAACGCCAAGCTATAACAAAGCAAAGATATCAGATTAGTTTTACTTACAATAAAAAAGTGTTGGAAAAAACATTTCTATATATACAAATTTTCTCAAAAATATTAACAGGGTAGGGGGTTGGAGTTACAACCTGGAGCTAAGCTTTAAGAGGTCACAATCACTAAGCTTAAGTAAGAGACTGAATGGCTTTAAAGCCTGACAGGGAAGGAATACATGTAAATAATAAACCAAATGATATGACTGCACTATTATAACAACTCAAGCATGGAAACATGTTACTGCAAATGTTAATTCAGAACAAGAACTATAAGTAGGCCCATTGCTTTTACCTGTTTGACTTAAGTCCATAGTGGATATCAATATTGACATTGTAAGAAATGAATTCTCTCTCCTCTTCTCCTTCATCACCAACATCCTCTGTGTAAAGAAAAGAGTTATTAGTCTGAAGCACAAGGTAGGGGAAAACAAACTTTGGGTAAAAGGTTCACTTTATTTCATTGTTGGGATTTATGGTCTTACAGCTGAGCTCAAGCAAGAGAAAGTCATAACCAGACAGAGGAGGAATACAAGTAAATAATAAAACAAATTCCGCTCAATGAAAAGGGGTATAACAAAGGAGCAGCACCTCCACCATCTAGGTAAAATGTTTAAAGCCCCACAGGCCTGATGTTATTTATATTGGACACTCTCCAACATTACAGTGTTTCTCCCCGGCCCCTTTTAGCTGGGTGCACGGCCTGGTACTTTTCAGCAACCACCTGGCAGTTTTTGGGTGGATACTGATGAATTGGGTCACAATACAGGGGATCCCACCCAGCTTAAAAAAAATTCTGGGTTCAACACTGTGGACGCTTTTCTGAGAATCCCTTTAATCAGCAACCCAAATCCGCTCACAAAATATTAAGAAAGCTGATCGCAGCTCCATGATCTTTTACAAGAGGACGGCTCCTTTAATATTGCAATGCAGAATTTTCCAGACACACCTCGAAGAGCAAAGACAAAAAGCATCAAAGAAATAGCTCTAAAAATCCCTGAACGTCATTTTTCATTGCGGGCTCCTGTTCTGTACACATCAATGGTGCCTGCAAAGTTAAAGCAAAACTAAACTCCCAACATTTTTACTTTACATAGAAGGGCAATCAAGACTGGGAGCACTGAGGCTCCCAGGATACCTATGTCACACATCCTCTGGCTGCTCCTTCTGCGCATGCCCTGATCTCGAGCATGAGCAGAAGGGGCATTTTTCCACCAAGGGGAAAAAGAGGCCGATCTCACGCATGTGCAGTTAGATCAGCTTTTTTCCCCCCCTTCATAGCGGCTATGTCACCCGATCTTGCACCTACGCAGTGCTAGATTGGGTAACGTAGCAAGAAGACCGGAAGAGAAGGCAGAACATGACGGCACAGGGCCATGTTCTGGGGAAAAGGGATTCTAGGATGACGCGGGCCTGAATTGCAAGAAGGACCAGCGTCATCGAGGGATCTGCTGGATTAAAGGTAAGTGTAATTTTTTGTTTCATTTTAGTTCCTACTTTCCCCACCTCTTAGATTGTAAGCTCTTCTGAGCAGGCTCCTCTCCTTCTCCTGTATCACTGTCTGTATCTGTCTGTGATTTGCAACCCCTATTTAATGTACAGCGCTGCGTAATATGTTGGCGCTATATAAATCATGAATAATAATAATAAAGTACTGCTTTAAAGAAAAAAGTCTCTGGGTCATACGAGCTGAAGCAAACATTCCTCTTAGTGAATGCTGCAATTGTTTGTTTCCATGTGACAGTGATACATTATTCACACTCATTATCTCTCATTATCTATGTATGTTTTCACACATACATTATCTCCCCTCACAAATATTTACCAATAAATAATAGCTGAGGTCTATCATGTAAAAAATAAAACACCTGGAAATACCAATGTAACCATTGCACACATTAACCCTTTATATACAATGACAATTGCTGGTCAGCCCTTAGGTGTGGCAGCTGCACCCCAATGGTGAACCGGCCAGGAACACTTCCTGTCCTAGGGTGACAACGCTTTTAAAGCAGGAATACATCATACTTCTTTTCCAACATAATATAGGGAGTGTTGTGTAGTCCATAAGTAGAACTAGGAACAGACAAGGCAGGGTTTCTGAACCGGGGGTTGCTGGGGGTTCCGCCAGCAGTTTGTGCCTCCCATGTCAGTTTAGGTGACAACAATGATGTTTTTGGCAATCTGTAAAGGTGGCATTTTTCCCCACTGACTAGCAATGGAAGAGGAATTCTTCCCAGTGGCCCCCATGCTAATGTACTGTGAGCTGTGGGTATAGTAAATATAGAAGGGGTTCCCTGATGACCTGAAAGTTATGGTGTCAGATTTATTAACCTGATGAATATTTAAAGTGATTATGGGCCGAGCGTCTGCTTTTCCATTGTGTTTACCCCGCTGGCTCCCACACCCCGCAGCAACAAACAGGCCGGATATGTGCAGAGGTGGAGCAAATATTCTATCAACCCAAAGGAAGAGATACCTGCTGCAAGTGTCAAGCAGCAAATCAGTGGCATTACAAGACACAGGAGGGCAGAAAATGGGGTGTATTACCTCTCCTTTAGCAGCTGTGCCCCCCCCCCCCCTCAAACCCAGAGCTCATTGACATGCAAATTCTGACCTGCAAAAGAAAAGTCAATGGCTGTCCCCACCTTCTGACTCCATGACTAGGTAAAGCAGCCCACCCAAGGGAGAGGACAGGAGTCATGCACTTTGCTTCCCCCAGCCCATATCATCATATAGCAGGATCCCAGTTTCCGGGGGGCTTACAAAGGTTCAGCAAGTTGAAAGAAGTGTGCAAAAATGAGAAGCTGCACTTCATATCTATAGCATATATCAGCTAGAAATAACCTGCATGCATTATTGCTCAGGGCTCCTGAGAAGAGTGCAGGAATGGGTGCTGTGAAAGCCATGTACAGCACCTTACCAGGCACCTGCATTGCAGAGAGACCCAGGGATGAGGTCCATGGATCTTAAATACTAAACAGGGAAGGTAACAATCAGATTTGGATTTGTGAGGACCATTGTGCAATAGTGAATGAAGGGGTAAACCAATATGTAATGGAAATTAGGTGGCACTACATAGGTGAATATAGCAATATTGGGTGAATCTGGCAGGAGAATGGTGCAAAATTGTACAATGTGCAGAAAGGTGGGGTCCATGCAGTACAGCCAGTTGCCAGTAGAGTGCGCTATGGCACATAATTGAAGCCGTATACAAAGGGGAGCAGTACGGGATGGCACCAGGAGGCGTCGCTGCACTCCAGGGATCACCACACCCATGACACAGCAGCCGGCAGCGGCCTCACCTTTTAGCGTGCTCCGCTCCACCAGGACGGTGTGCACCTGCGGGTCTGACAAGAATTTCCTCATCTGCTCCAGGGCGCTCTTCTCCTCCAGCGCCGACTCCAAGGAGGCCGGGGCTTCCCCGCCATCTTCCAGCAGCAGCGGCACCAGTTTCCTGATGTGCTTCTGCAGCACTGAGGTGTCCGCCACATTCTGCACCGCAGACACCTCCAAATTTCCCGAACTGTCATCTGCACCGCCGGTGTCCGTCATGACTGCAGCGAACCGAATACCGCTCAGCCAGAAAGTGACAGGGAGAGGCTGCTGTCTCCGCCACACACAGGAGGAGGAGGAGCTGCGTGGTTACGTCACTGGGCAGAGGAATTCTGGGATTGTAGTTCACTCAGGGAGTTTCTGTCAAAGGTTCTGGGCGGGACTGGACTACGAGTTCCGACATGCACCGTGGCTGAGCCGCAGTATTACATGGCGCTATAGAGAGGGGAGGAGCTGCCGACATGATTGGGCTGGATCACCTGCTCCGACCAGGCCACGCCCATTCTTTATCCTATTGTCTCTGTGTTTGCAGGATCTCACAGCCCCTCCCACTTTATCTTCGCCACACCCCCTTTCCATCTCTTGCTATAGACTGTATGCAGTGTTCCTCTACTCAGCCCCGCCCACTCTCCCTTCGTCACAATCCTTTTCCATCTCTTATCATATACTGTATCGTGCAATGCAGTGTTCCTCTACTCAGCCCCTCCCACTTTCACTTCCGCTTGTCATTGTGTGACACACCCATCTCCACTTCTTCAAGTTGTCATTGGGTACTATGCAATATTCCCAGCCCCTCCCACTGCACCTGTGTCACGCCCCTTCCCCCCATACCTTTTTATTGTCATTGTGTGGCTTTCTATGAAATGGTCCAGCACTTTTTAGCCCCTCCCACCGTCCCCGTGTCACGCCCCTTTTCCATTCCTTCCAGTTGGTATTGGGTACCATTGGGTGTGGCTATGCAGTGTTCGATCACTTCTCAGCCCCTTCCATTATTACAGCCAATAGGCCAAACCTGAAAAAGGATTTATGTAAAAAATGAGAGATGTGATATTGTCCAATGAAAAAAACATAAATTCACAGGACAAAACAAAGCTTGCCCCTGTGCCCTCCTGTGCTATGTGTCCCTGCTCTATGCTTTTTTAATTTAAGCCACGCCCCTGCTCTATTTTGTTCAATCATAAGCCACGCCCCATGACCTGGTATTTCACCTAAGCCACGCCCCCTGCCCGGAGCTGTTTTATACCCAAGCCACGCCCCCTCTCTATTGCCCCTGTGTGCCACACCCCTACTTCATTCTTTTCACACTGTAAGCCACGCCCCAGCATTATTCTGTTCTCACTGTAAGCCACACCTCTGTGCCACCCTATTGTCCCTTGGTGCCACCCTTTTGTCCCTCTGTGCCACACTCCTACTCATTGTAAGCCACACCCCTGCTTTTTTCTTTTATTACTGTAAGCCACACCTCTGCTCCATTCTTTTCTCACTTAGCCACACCCCTGCTCTATTCTGTTCTCACTGTAAGCCACACCTCTGTGCCACCCTATTGTCCCTGTGTGCCACACCCCTACTCCATTCTTTTCTCATTGTAAGCCACACCTCTGCTCTTTTCTTTTCTCACTAAGCCACACCCCTGCTGTATTCTATTCTCACTAAGCCACACCACTGCCAATTTCTGTTCTCTGTAAGCCACGCCCCTGCATTCTATTCTCACTGTAAGCCACACCTCTGTGCCACCCTATTGTCCCTGTGTGCCACACCCCTACTCCATTCTTTTCTCATTTTAAGCCACACCTCTGCTCTACTCTATTCTCACTGTAAGTCACACCCCTGCTTAATCTGTTTCCAGTGTAAGTGACGCCCCTGCTTTATTCTGTTCTCACTGTAAGCCACTCCCCTGCTATTTCCTATGAGTGTGCCATGTCTTCCTTCTCCCGTTGTCCCCATGTACCATGCTACTGTTCATTGTTCTACCCAATTTCTTCATCCTGCTGCCACAGTGCCACTCTATCTTGCCCCTTCCTGTTGTCCTCTAATGAGGAGGAGTGGGAGGGGCAGTGCTGTGGTCCAATCAGGCCATGCTGCAGTGCACATGTGCAGACTGATGTGAAAGGAAGAGAAGGTTCATCGTTGTGATTTTTCTTTGCAGCCCATTCACATTGTGGGAATGGCTCCATGACGGCCAAAGACAGTTGTCCAAATGATCCTGGCCATCCATTTTAGAAGAATCCAGTGGTGGGAAAAGAACTGAGGGAACAGCTCTGGGTTACAGGTATGTATTACAGCAAAACTTTATTATTATATTCAGGTAACTGTATGGCAGAGGATCTGAACACCAACCAGGTCAGCAATGGTATTGTAGAAGCCTGCCACCTTATGGTTGGGCAATAGTAATGCAAGGGGATGCTAGGAGGGAGGTCAGTGTGCTCCTCCAGTTGGGGAGTGATGCATATGCAATTCCTTAGGCCACCACCAGGCATGCAGTGACTTACCACACACTCAACCACACCCCTATTCAATAGAATAGGAGCGGCTGAGGATCCTTTTATGCATGCTCTTTCATTGCAGTTTGGTTCTTAGAAGCGTCATGTTGCTTCTGGCTGCACAGTTGCTTTTGTTCCTCTTGCACAAGAACTGCACCGGTACCTGCAGTGCATTTTCTCTGAGCTCAAGGGGCAGCTAAAAGTTCATTTTCAAACCACACATCTGAAAGAGGTCTCACCCTGAGGCTATTAATCCGCTGCCTGTCCATTGTGTTTTGTTTTTTTTTTTTTACATTTTTGTAATGGTCAGATTCTCCTTATTGCTTGAAAAGATCTAAATAAATGTGAGAGCATTTGCTAATAATGACCACGGGGTGTCGCTCTCTTCAAATGTCTAGACTGCCTAGGAAAGTACTGCAAGCACTGCACGTGTTGGGGTTGGTATGATGATAATTAACATCCATTAATGTTTTTGATATATTCTGAATAATGATTGTAAAAAAACAAAACACTTTTATTACTCTGAACAAGATTCTTGACAGTGCCAAATTTGGACAATGCCAGCAAAATGAGTATTGGTGCCATCACCTGCAGTCTCCACCAAGGACATATGTGACAACTTGACACCACAGGAGCACAATTAGAGGACAATTGTCATCTTCAGTTTTAAGACCATTGGTTGGGATGTATTTTTTTTCTTTGTTCCTGTGCAAACACAAATAAGCACAGGGGGATGGGATTTCTGGGACGTCTTTTACATGTACCATTGCCATGGTTGCAGGGACATGATGGTTTGATTCGTGATTTTTTGGGGAAGTAATAATCAAAGACAAATACGATGTGAATTGTAACCTATGTTACTGCAAAATAAAGGTGCAAACCTGGCCTAAATAATTTCCCTGTGATCCTGACATGGGAAGTGTTCTTTTACCGCTTCCTGGTCTAGCGTGACAACGCTATTTCCTGCCTCCATACTGTAATTCTGTATTGTCACATGGATGCTTAAAGTGGCCACTGATTTACCGGGCACGGTTCAGTGTTGTCACCACCAGGAAGTGTGCTTTTTGGAAAAGCATGTAGCCATCTCAAGTGCATGTGGGAATAGCTGCAGATAAGCAGCAGGGGTGTGGCATACAGTAAAAACAGAATAGAGCAAGGGTGTGGCTTACAAGGGAAAAAATAGAGCAGGGGCGTGGCTTACGGGAGAACAAAAATGGGCAGGGGCGTAGCTTACAGGGAGAACAAAAATTGGGAAGGGGCATGGCTTACAGGAAGAACAAAGATGGGCAGGGGCGTGGCTTAGTGAACAGAATAGGGCAGGGGTGTGGCTTACAGCGAGAACAGAATAGGGCAGGAGCGTGGCCTACAGTGAGAACAGAATAAAGCAGGGGCGTGGCTTACAATGAAAACAGAATGGAGCAGGGGCGTGGCTTACAATGAAAACAGAATGGAGCAGGGGCGTGGCTTACAGTGAAAACAGAATGGAGCAGGGGCGTGGCTTACATGGCTTACAGTGAGAACAGAATAGAGCAGGGGCGTGGCTTACAGTGAAAACAGAGTAGAGCAGGGGTGTGGCTTACAGTAAGAACAGAGTAGAGCAGGGGTGTGGCAAACTTGTAACTTGATACAAAGTTACAATGTCACAGTCCGATCACTGGGAGGGAAGGAGACTAAGGAAATGCTTCCTCCTTCCTGCAGCAGACCATCTCAGCCCGGATAAAGTCTTTTAAGAAAAAAACAGCAACAGCAAATGACCAACACACCAGGATTGCAGTCATGAGGACTTATAAAGCTGCTGATTGTCCAGGTTATGTAGAATCTGCAGAGCAGTTTGTACAAATAACAATGATGCACCCATCAGCAGGGACAGTTGGGACGTGGGCGTCGTTTTGTTTTTCTCCATCGGTGGAGGATTTCCCGCTACCTCCTGTTTATCCAACAATCTAGAGCAGATTTGTAGAGCGGTGGGGGAGATAAAAACAATCAGATATCACGGTACGGTGTGCATTGAAGAAAATATGGCAGCTGCTGATTTGTTTTTAAAGGGGCGGGCTCTGCTCTCCACTCAGCGAGTGACTAGAACAAGCATGCACCCAGTGAAGTCTAAAAGGCTGAATTCTGCTGTTCAGTAACCACAGAACATATGTACAGAAAAATGTCACCAATTAGATGGCCATACATGCAAAAATCCCAACCTGTGCACTTGTTTAGGGTCAGTAACTGAAGAAAAGGATGAAGATGGCCATCCTAAAACCTCACACCCAGACTCAGATTTTCCTAAGGGTGGCCACCTTAGGAAAGGCCTGGAGAACAATTACCCACCTCAACACAGGAGGGAGTTGTGTTTGGAATTCCTACCAAGATAACACAGCTAGAGATAACACTCCAATAGGCATAGGAAAATGTTGGATTTCTGACAGGATCACATTTTTTCTCCCCATGTATCAAACATATACACCAGAACACTTTTATAGAACAAATAAGACCAACTGTGTACACATGCTTGTGGAAGATTCTATACAGGTTTTCTTGTGTATCCACTCCCCTCCAAATGTCTATACTCAAATATAAACCAAGGTACCTACTTTTTCCTGAAAAAAAAAACAAAACAAAAAAACTACATTGACTCAAATATAAACATAGGGAACCAAATGCACCCATTACAGCTAAAACAGTAATCAAAAGAAATTCCAATAAAATAAATGTGAAAAATATATCCATGGTGAGTTCTTTTTGAAAACATTTCAAAGGGAAAAAAAATAAAATCACACAGGCTCTGTCTGTTTAGATTTTTTCCTGTACTGTGAGTTGGTTATGATTGGTCACTTGTTCCTAAATGATCTTTTGTGCAATACTATGGCCACCATTAGATGGTGCTGTGTCCTAATGTAAACTCAACAAAAGTCTGTTATACACTTTAAGTGAGGACACAGAGCCATCTAGTGGCCCAAGCATAAACAAATTCTTTTTCAGGTCAAACATTTTTGTTTATACTTGAGTACATATATATCCCCCATAATATTAAAACCTCCTTCTCAGTTGAAGAGTTGTCATGAACACAGCTACCATCATTGAAAGTCATGTCCTTTATTGAATCCAAATAATACACCAATAGTTTTTAAAACTATCCAACAGCACATTAAATATTAAGTGCTTAAATGTTTTTTTTTTTTTTTTTTTTAATACAGAATGCCTAAAACGAGAAAATAAAAGTCTGAGAACAGAATGAGAAATCTTTTATACGGTAAGAGGCAGTAAGGACAATCCAGTTGTTGCTCAACTACATCTGTGTTGTCAAATGTACAGCACTGGTGACTTTTTTTTTTATTCTTCTTTAAACCGCACGGCGTGTTTAAAAAGAAATCAGCCCATTCGTTCTGCGCAAAACTGCAATTTGTACACAGGACCATTTTGTACAAAATATGAAGTCTAAAGTTTTATTACTTATTACCATAAAACAAAGTACAATGTATGTACAATATTAAAATGAAGCCATACTACAGCCACGCTAAAAAGACACTTGTCATAGTACTTGTTGACATTCCTGATGTACAGGGTAAAACTGTGGGGAAAAACAAATTAAAAAGGTGAAGGATGAACTTTACCAAGGGGAAACAATCACCAAAAAAAATTCCCAAAACGTCCATGTTTTTATTAGTTTGGTATTATCTCCACGACGTCTGAGGATGATTAAAAAACACAATGGTTATTTATGGATTATAACAGTTTTCTCCCCAGCCCCTTTTAACAGGACGCACTACCCGGCACTTTTCAGTAACCACTCGGCTGTTTTTGGGTGCTTACTGATGAATTGGGTCACAATACAGAGGCCACCACCCTTCTTTACATTCCTACATTTCTGGGGAGAATACAGTATGGTTAAACCACACAGAACAAATAGAACAGGAGAAAACAAAAAAGTCCCATGGTGTTTTTTACCCTTTTTTTGGTGAATGTTTATCTTCAATAAAGAACAAGCGAACCAAAAAGTTGAACAAAAATAGATGAGTTTACACAGTCAACCAAACATCGATATACAGGCGGCAAGTTGGGGAAAATGAAAAAGGGTTGAAGCGTTCTTTCTAAAGCCCATGTACATGGAAAAAGAAAAAAAAAAACAGCAAAAGATGGAGGTTCAAACAATGGTATACCAAAATACGACACACAAGCACCTAGCGCCCCTTCAAAAGAATATTCCCGATTTCAAGCTGTTTTAATTCTTTATATATGGAACAAGTTCGGATCTCCATTGCCTTTTCTCTGCTGAAAAAGTCCCTCTGAAAGTTTGGCATAAAAGCCAAAATAGAAGAAAAATATCCCCCGTACAAAAACTGAAATTCGCCCTGAAAAAAAGGGCTTTTAAACGGAGCTATAACAAACTACCACAATAGAGCTTTTTTGTTTTTGTAGTACTTAACATTTTCTCGACTAATACTTATTGACCTGGTTTGATGAGTTTTTAAAAGGCTTTTGCAGAAAAAAAAATGCAAAAAATAAAATAAAAAAAAATTCAAACAATAAATCAAAATAAAATAAAAAAAATGAATACTGGCCACCCTGAGATCAAAAAAAAAAAAAAATCGGCTTGCTCTAAACCCTGACGAAACATGCAATGTAACCTAGGTGAAATCTTAGCAGCATCTAAAAATCAAACAGCAACAGACGTATTTACAGGTTCACCGCTGAGGTCTATTTCGAGAGTGTGCTTCTAAAATAGAACTTTAGAACGTATGAAAACACTCCGGCTGCCATCGAGGTCTTGTTTTCTTAGGACTAAGTTTTTTCAAACTTTTGATATAAAACTCACAAAAGCCTTCCTCCAAAAATATACACATTTTAAACAGCCAACAGCTTCTACATTATTGTATACGTGTTACAATGGCTACTAGTGATTAAAAAAAAAGTCCTAAAACTCTGCCAACATTGGTGTTTTCTAAGCATGAAGAAAAAGGTAAGCACGCCCATACCCAGGAACATGATCAGCAGTGAAACAGATTTTTATTATCAGAAGTTTTTTTAACACAAGCTTTTTTTCCCTTTATTTTTATCATTTTTTTTTAAATGCACGTTACTTGTGTCACCGGATGGTAGTGGAACGGTCCTTTAGTGCACTTTTTTTTTTTATAGAAATGGTTCGGTAATACTTAAAGGATGATGATGTGATGAAGACTGACAGGAATATGGCTTTTCAATACACAAAGAAAAGAAACAGAACAAGATCGAGCCTCCCCACCCCAAAAAAAAAAGAAGAAAAAATTCAATGTGAGATTGTCAGAGAAAAGGTTAACAAAAAAAAAAAAAGTCTACGCAGCACATGCAGTTAAAGCCAAGAATTGTTCCCCCTAGTCAAAAATATATCAGAGACTCAAGTTAAAAGAGGAAAAGGAAAGAGGTTAGTACATTGACCAAGTAACATGTTTCTGAAGCACCAGTGTCCTTGTCATGGCTTTCTTTCAGAATTTTATTTTTCAACCACCAGAGCGGCTGACGTAACTGCGTCGTTCTGCACATATCACAGAAGCAAGTTTTTGTTACCATTGTTTGAACGTCTGATCTTAGGCTGTTACGCTGTAAGTTATTGCCTACAGAACAGGGTTGAAGAAAGCTTGAACTGCATTTTAAAGAAATTGGTATGGCACAAAAAAAGTAAATTTTTTTTTCTACTGTGTAACTGCTTCTGGAGTGGGGGGAAAGGGAGGAAAAAAAAATCCACAAAGTATGATAGTCTAATGCCCGTCGTGGGTTATTAAATCATCAGCTCGGCAATGAGATTCCAAGGCTTTCATGGTATAGATGTCCTGAGGCAATTCTGACTTGCGTCGTACGAGAGGTCTGTCCTTCTTTAAATCTTTTTGAGCCTGGAAACAGAAAGGAAAAAAAAGTATTGAGAGGAATGCAATGTTTTACAGGTAGGTCATGTAGTATGGTTTGGCCTGCACTGCAAGGGGTCAAATGATTGGTGAAAAATATTTTTAAAGAACTTTTAATACTTTTGTTAGAGGGATGCAGGAAACTTGCACCTTGGCTATACTGCCACAGTCAGGATTGGATACCAGCAGCAGTGCTCAACCAAGAATTTTTTTTAAGCCAGGTGGGAAGGAATTGTAGGTGGTTAGCACCCCCTGTAGTGTGACCCAACTCATCAGTAAGCACCCAAAAACAGCCGGGTGGCTACTGAAAAATGCCGGGTGGTGCACCCAACTAAAAGGGGCCAGGGAGAACTCACGAGCAGGCAGGCCGGGGTAAAGAAATTTAGCCTTTCATACTCCTGATGAAGCTTTCCTTTTGAAAACGAAATGCGTTGAGTGGGCGCTAAGACCACTATAAGAAGTTGATGACTTGGGAGTGTTATGTCTATGATATTCAGTTGACATTTGTAAACATAATTGTGAATAATTGTGCACATTGTTCCAGCTGTGATTGTGGCGCTTGTATATATTTGTATCTCCTAGACTGTAAGCTCTTCGGGGCAGGGCCCTCTGCTCCTCCTGTGTCAATGTCTGTATCTGTCTGTCATTTGCAACCCCTATTTAATGTACAGCGCTGCGTAATGTGTTGCTGCTATATAAATACTGTTTATTATTATTAATAATAGTAATAATAATAATATATTTCTAGTGTGGGGAAAACAATTTTTTAGAAAATGTTATTTGCAACCATTTTAACATGGTTGGTATTAAAAAATAAAGGTTTTGTATATATTTTTACATTTATGCCTTTAAAATCCCTATGTTTTCTTTTTTGATCTTATTTATGTATTATGTACCTGGGATGTGGCATAACATCAGCCAGTTTATTATTGTTTTCTATATATGAGGTGAGAAGCCTTAAGCTAGGTACACACTTCCAATATTAATCGTTAGAAAACAAACGATTATGGCTGATCAACGATTATATTTGAACGATCCTATTGTGCACAATTCTGTACATCCACCAAGAGTGTACACACACTAGATACAATCGTTTGAATGATGCAGGGAGGGACATGTAAAGGAGAAAGTGTATTGCAGAAACATGCACGACTGCTGAATGACCGTATACACGATAGATAGCGAACGATCATCGGCCAATCAGATCCACCGTGACGGTCATTCATTTCCAAAGACAATCCTAGTTCGGCAGCAGCGTTGGTCACCTTTTTTCACCCGATCCGTCGTTCATTTCCAACAATAATTATTGGAGGCGTGTACGCAGCTTAAGACTTGGTCTCAAAGGTATAAAGCTACAGCCATGAGATCCAAATGCTAAAAAAACAGGACTTGCTGTCTCAGTACACAGAACTCAGAGATACTTTGTAATCTCAGCAGTCCAAACACTTTTTAAACAAAGCTCAGAGACAGAGATTAATGTTATGTGTGCTTTTCAAGGGATATGTAAAAAAATAAGTTAAATGAAACAATAACCTGCATGCTTGGAACCAAATATTGTAGCAAAGGAAAAAACAAAAAACACATTTCTAACAAATCAATGAGGCACATGTAAGCATTACAATATCAGATCCTCATCATTGGAGTTCTTAGATTATATGTCCTCTGGCTGGCAGGAGATAGGTCACTCTGAAGCACCAAAACTCTGAATATTTATACCTTGTACTATCAAACTTTAGATTTATACTTTTGACTAAGCCAGCCATAACCATGCATGTGTCTTTGTAAAGCTTATATCTGGAAATGTGCACCTCCACCCAATATTCTTTGTCTTACATCCCCTTCTAAATGACACAAGCCCCTATTACTTACCTATCTCCATGGGTCATGTGATTGCAAATCTTCTATCTTTCTCACCACAAAGTTGGAGGGTCATTCTTTGCCTGTATCCATAGATGCTTTCTATTATTTGTCTAGTAGCAGGGTTCTCTTGGGCTCCAGAAGGCTGCAGCAGCAAGATGGCGTCACCATGAGAGATCCTTTTGGTCATTAGACACAGACTGCAGCATTGGTCTTGGAATAGTCACCAGAGAGCAATAGGCAACGATGGACTCAGGTAAGCAAAAAGTTGAGGGTTTTGTTTTTTTTTTTTTTTTTTTTTTTTTTTTTTAATGAGTGAGAGGGAGTTGGATGCAATATCTGCACTTTGAAAGTATGTGATGTAAATAAAGAAAAAGGACATCTACAGCCTTGAAGGATTGATTTTTTATTTTCTAAAAGGGATTGGGGACTGAAAGTTTGCACCACAGAAAAGTTTACCATCTTAACCATGTGGTGTTGGTTGACTATCACATCGAAATTACATTAGTAAAGATTACAATCAGAACAGTTATTTCTGAGATCCACAGATTCAATCACGATGTTCATTTTGAAAATTTGTGCTGCTCTTTTAATTTATCAAAAGACAAACATCCAAAAATTTGGATTTAGTAGACTTAGCCCCATATGTTATAGAGGTATTACAAGCACGCTGATATTTGAACAAGGGAGTCTGCGCCTCCTGTGCTCATGCTTATGGCTGTCCAATGCAGTCTAACAGCACAAAGGTTTTACGTGACACCCTCCTCCTGGATTAAAATTCTCCGCAGCAGATTGCCAGGTCCACTTGCCATGCCATTGCCTTTCAGACTCCCAGCTGGCAGAGGGAGCAACAGGATAATATTTTTAACCCCTTGACGTATCAGAAATAACTGAAAATCGTAAACTGACACAAGGCTCTATAAATGCCAAACTTCCAAGAACAAAATAGCAGAAGAGAGCTTGCTTAGAATTGCAAACAAGCAATTGTCTGTGCTATTCAGGGACTGACTTGTCACGTTTCTCATATAAAAACACTCCATAGGAGCCTCTCCTTTCAGTTCCTGAAGCATCTGGCTTAAGTTAGCAGCTCTCTGACACAGCGGAATATAACAATACCGGTGATAAAGCTTATTGAGAGAGACGGCACCTTATCCCACCAGATAAACGACTGCCATGTTCTTTGCCATTTAATCATTTGTCCTGCTGCTATGTAAGTGGAATGTATATACTTTATATGCTGTACAAGTTATTCTTATCAATAGGTGTGCTTGCATCTCCACTCCAATTGTGTGATACTTCCCCCACCTCCTAGATTGTAAGCTCTTCAGGGCAGGGTCCTCTCCTCCTCCTGTGTCACTGTCATTTGCAACCTCTATTTAATGTACAGCGGTGCATAATATGTTTGCGCTATATAAATCCTGTATAATAATAAAATTAAAAACGCACCTCAGTTTTATAAACAGTGATTGTATAAACTGCAGTTACTATAGAGAATGCTTACAAGCCAGTATTATTATGTATATGCACCAATATTATGCAGAACTTTACAGAGTACGTCATGGCACTAACTATCCCTCAGAGGAGTTTACAACCCAAATGTCTCTACCATAGTCCTAATCTAATCTCCCTAACAATATAAAGCCATTTAAGGGGGAACCATTTACCTACCAGTATATTTTTTTTTAATGTGTTTTTCAGAGTGTCTGGAGGAAAGCCATGCAAACACACAGAACGTAAAAACCCCATCAAGATAGCGTCCAAGATTCAAACGTGGGAACAGCATATGTATGTACCTTCTAATGTTTTCAGGTAAGAAAAAGGGACACTTTTTTTTGTAGAAAGTATGTAAGCAAAGCACACTCCTGATTTTTTACAAGACTTTTTTCACTTTTCTAATAAATTGGCTCTTCATAGTTACAAAACCAATAGCAGTTGGATAAATAGTTTAGAACAGTGTGTGCACAAGAGGTGAGAACTCTTTACTTTGCAGCACCAGGGTCCCAGGTTTAATTCTTAGTAACCCTTAGACCCTATGTGCATGTATTTTCTGTTCTGCCTTTGCTTGTGTGGGTTTTTTTTTTTTTTTTGCACTCTGGTTTCCTTTCATGTTCTAAAAATATGGTGGTAGGTAGTCCTACCTCCTTCCCTCCCCAGCTTTTCTCAACTTTTTAACATGGAGGAACCCTTGAAATAACTTTCAGGTCTTCAGGTAACCGCTTTTATGAAAACTATATCCACAGTTCACAGTATAATAATGTGGTGGTCAGTGGGAAAAAACATCCCTCATATATAGCCAAAACGATAATTGGTGTATGTTTAATTGTCCTAAAGGTCCAAATTGCTCAAGGAACCCCTAACAATCATGACGACTGTTCATGATATGACCATGGTCTCTTATATAAAACACTATATATACTGGTTTTAACTTTACATATAATGAACTGCAAAAGGCTGTGTTTGGCTTGCTTTGCCTGCCCTGCAAGTGCATTTAACTTGACATGCTGCAGCGACAAAAAATGCACCACAGAGTAAGTCAAAAACACAAGCCTCATAACTGTTATCCACATTGTACCAAGTTCTGAACACAAACATCAATCACAACAAACACCATTCAATATCTACCCTCCTATTGTGTGATACTTCCCTCACCTCCTAGATTGTAAGCTCTTCGGGCCAGGGTCCTCTCCGCCTCCTGTGTCATTGTCTGTATCTGTCATTTGCAACCCCTATTTAATGTACAGCACTTTGTAATATGTTGGTGCTACATAAATCCTGTTTAATAATAATAGTCAATAAACAACACCTATATACACAAACTCTGAATGTGTTGTCTCTCTGTCTCTGTTGGAGAGATTACCTATCACATCCTGCTAAGATGTAAAGGGAAATTTCCAAAAAGGTACAAAAACAGCAACAAGTGCCTGCTAAAGAGGTGAGCTGATGGTGCTGATTCCACCTCCAGAAAGCAAGGTGGGGTTAGGAGCGTGCAGGGTTTAAATACTGGGAAGGCAGCTTTCATATACAGAGGGGAAAAAACACTTTAGATCACAAGAAAGAAAAAAAAAAAGATCTTTGGACTCCAACCAGCTAGTGAGGTGTTATTGTTTTATTTTTCTCTCTTCCTCCGGTGCCAGCACCTGACAGAGGCTCAGCACCTTTTTGCTATCCAAAATTTATTATTTTTTACATGGAACAAAACTTTACATGATGCAGCCCCTAATCAAGAGCCATGGTTACAGTTTTCTTTACCTGTATTCATACTTTTCTACATAAACTATATCATTTGTAATTGAGTTAGCTCCTGGTAAATATAATGAGTGATGGTGACTGGATGGTTATGTGGATGTTAATACACGAGGCTGCACTATACACCAAAATCATTATAACTGTCAAAACATCTTTATTGTACATATTACAAATACCAATAGCCAATAAAAGTGTGCTTCTCTAAATTTCATGAACAGAACAGAATAAAGAGAACATGTCTAAAGTTTTTTTTTAAAAAAAATGTCACGTGATAGATCACTTTCAGGCAAACACTTAAAATCGGAATATCTACAATGGTCACAAACAACATGACAATGTTGCACTTGTTAGTGGTGCCTTTAAATCGTAGTGCAGGAACGCCCTAACCCAAGAATTGGGAAACTGACTCATGCTGTTCAGTTTGAACTTGCTGACATCAATGGATGCTTCACTCACAGAGAAGAACATTATAAAGCTGGGGTGATGGTTAAAGAGGCTTCACTGCTTGATGACTAGCCTGTCATGCAGGCTGTCCCCAAAAACAGGAGTCAAGCAAATGCCAAGTTCACTGCATGTCTGCTGCTCAATCTGACCGGCTGATCCGCAGCAAGGTGGCAGCTCCCAGCGCTGGTACTAACACAGAGGTGAGTGTGCCAGGGTCAGCCAATCAAAACGTGCAGCCCTGGGTGACTGAAGCATCATCAAGGGGAGGGCAACTTTTGCCAACATGGATTCATTATCAGGTCCAGCAACCACAGATGCATTATGGGAGTCCAGGGGTCCTCACCTGGGGGTTGGATTTGGCTAGGTTTTCTATTTTAACCCAAGCTTCTTCTCTCTCTTTCAGCTTTAGCTTCTCCCTGGAATACAAAACAAGAAGTCAGCACCTCGGGTAAAAAAAGTTTTGATAGAAATATCACCATTAATATTGGAGGAATTTGGCTACCCCTAAACAATAAGTAATCCTAAACAGAAAGCTATATTATACTGCAGCTTACGTGTCCTTAGATATGGTTGTTGCATTATTTATTTTAGATCATAAACATTTCCTGTAAGTACAGAAAATACTTGCAGGAAGTGCAGTGTCCTTGTCACTTATTGTGAGCTCATCAAGAAGTATCTAACAATTTTATCTTCCTTCTGGAATCCAGTATTCTCCGTATTCCTCACGTTATAGAGATAAAAGCAGACATGTTTAGAGTTAGGCTACATACACACGTCAGATGATGAATCGTCCAATTATCATTTCAGAGCTGTCCTACTTCCTCCTGGTGGATCTACGAATGATCACAATGCAAGTGGGGTGCCGCTGCTGCTCTGTTGTCCCCCCCTCCCTTCTCCATAGGACAGAACAGCGTTGTATGTACAGCGCTCGTTCATGCATCTTTCAGTCTTTTGTCGTTGGAAATGATTGTGAAAGAACCTTTACAAGGACAAAAGTCTAATGTGTGCACGTAGACTTAAGCATAGGTGATAATCATGGGTCCCTTTGAATATACAATGGATTAGGACACTGATTAGGTCTCTTTGTTTGCTCATCTTTCTTCTCTTATCGGTAATTTTCTAGGCAGCAATACACCTGCCTAGTCTGAGTATTGCAGGAGGATAACACAATCAAATAGTGATACCTTTACATCTGCCAAGTCCATGGCTACGTACATAGGTATGACTTTTGTTGGAAACAATCTTTCATGGTACATTCCATGACAAAATACTGCACGATGCATGAAGAACGAGCAATGACACCCCTCTGCACTCTCTCCCCTTCATTTCCATTGCGGTTGTTCGTTGCTGGGACGGATCCATGAATGACGTTGGACAGTCGCTGTAAACACATTAGATTCTCGTCCGATACTAGCCCTGAAGCAATAATCGGATGAGAATCGTCTGACGTGTGTACATACCTAGCCTATACCTTGAACAATCAACACACCACCATTACCACTTCCTATAACAACGGGACACTGATGTTAGTGCAAACATATTAGAATGTTTGCTCCTTCTCTAAATTCTAAACCTACACTTGGTTATGCAGAAATGTTTTAACGTTTTAACACAATACTATTTCTGCTTTTCGCAACAGAAATATTTGCTGTTCCTCTTTAAGAAAACCTCTACACACTCTGATGGCCCTAAGTGGTCCTCAAAGCATACAGAGGAGCACGGGCAGCACGGTGGCTCAAGGGGTTAGCACTCCGGCCTTTGCAGCGCTAGGTCCCAGGTTCAATCCCCAGCCAGGACATTATCTGCATGGAGTTTGCAGGTTCTCCCCGTGTCTGCGTGGGTTTCCTCCGGGTACTCCGGTTTCCTCCCACATCCCAAAAACATGCAGTGAGGTTAATTGGCTTCTCCCTAACAATTGACTAACTCCTTTAGACTTAATGACATATGACTATGATAGGGACAATAGATTGTGAGCTCCTTTGAGGGACAGTTAGTGACACGACTATGGACTATGTACAGCGCTGCGTAATATGATGGCGCTATATAAATACTGTGTAATAATAATAATAATAATGGTTATGCAACTGGGAAAACTTACTTTTGCTTCTCGGCTTTAAACTGTTGAGTACAGTCATCAAATAGTTTTTGGTTCATTTCCATAAACAGCTTCAATGCATTGTATATCAATCCATGTATAGTCCTAAAAAAAAAAAAAAGAAAATGGAAATATTGTAATCAATGAGGAAATGTAATCTTGCATTACTGAAAGTTACAAGGCAAAACAAACCCCAAACACAGCCCTCAAAAGCACAGAGGTAACCATCACCTATACATATTGCAAGCAGCAAAGCAAGTATATTGGATAGCCTGGGCTTGCATGAATATTCACGTCATTTGGAATTAGAAAAAATACGCTCTGTGCGCTTTCTTTTTGTAAATGAAGCAGAAATAATCCAAGAAATTACAGTAAGTCCTTATACCATTGCTGTTTTCTGTGAAAAAAAGTCTCCTGGCTTCTGCTCATAGGATCACCACCTCTCCAGGTGGACCTTCTTCTTCTAGTGATAAAGTCCAAATTTGGAATACCCAAATAATTTGACAAATGGCAACATTACTTTACCATGGTATTATTTTGAGTATATAAAAGGTACATATTTTATTAAAAATAGTGAAGACAGATCCACAAAGGCTAGATCATGTGGATTATGCCAACCAGAGCACCATCATTTAGACAGCAGCAAGACGATTGTTGATGGCAG
Organism: Pyxicephalus adspersus; assembly: GCF_032062135.1. Lineage (NCBI taxonomy): Eukaryota > Metazoa > Chordata > Amphibia > Anura > Pyxicephalidae > Pyxicephalus > Pyxicephalus adspersus. Next base: position 42,360,559 of record NC_092869.1, on the reverse strand, counting down.
ACAAGCCACTTCTTCTACAACCCAAAAGATCCTATACTAAGGCTGCATACACACGTTAGACTTTTGTCTAAAAGGATCTTTCATGCTACTTCCCCCACCTCTTAGGCTATGTACACACATGCAGTATTTGTCGTTGGAAATAATCTTTCATGATCCTTTCCAATGACAAAAAACTGCACGATGTATGAACGAGTGTTGTACATACAGCACCATTCTGCTCCATGGAGAGGGGTGGGTGAGAACGAGCGAATGGAACCCCCCTGCACTCTCTCTCCTTCACTTGTATTGCAGTCGTTCATGGATCCGCCGGAACGATTTGCAATGGTAGAAGAGGTTTAGAAAAGAATAATATTGCATAACTCAAACAGAGGCAAGAAAGAAGTACTTTTTAAATTTGGCAATGTAGATGTGAACTATAAGTGAAGTGTTCATTTCACTTTACCCTGAACATGCAGAGAAAGAAATATTGAAGCTACCACTGATGACATGATTGCTTTTATGCTGGCTGCAGCGAATCCCTGACCTGCAAATAAACCACTGAAAATTGGTTCCCAACTCTTTTCACAATCCGGCTCCCCATCCTCTAACAAGCAATCTGCCATTAAAGAGTTTTTATAGTGACCCAACAATCGTTCCAGGTTCCCTCTGGCTACGGGCCCAGCAGGAGGTTCACATGGCCCCTGTCATTATTCAGGAAATGTGTTCAGGCAGAGCCAGCCAATTAGTGTCTCTTCCTGAACACAGTTCCTGAATGATGACAGCGGCCATGAAACCCTCCAGCCACGGAAAGAGCCAGAACCAGCAGCTGGAGGGAGACTGGAACAGTTGACGGATGAGTAGAAGAAATGTTTAGTGCCAGATTACATGTGAGAAAAGCAGAAAAAAAACATAACTGAGATTTTTTGAGAATTACCAAAAAATACACTAAATTCCAATAACTGTCGTTTTGCTGGTGTATTTTATTTTGTAGCTAATGGTACAGAGCTCCTAAAGATATTTAAAATGTTTTCATTTAGCTCCCTTTAGCAGGCAGAATTAAATCCTTAGTTCTTTTTTTTTTTTAAATGTTTGTTAAGACAATAATGGATTTTAAATAATGTAAATAGATCTTATATTTTTTGAAGGTACATGCCTTAAAAATTCCAGATAGTTACAAAAATTGTATTTATTTCTGGAACTAAATCCTTACATTAAAAAACTGTGATCATGCATAATAAAACAAAGTGTCTGATTGTTAAAGAAAGCATGCACAATGATGCCATCCAAACCAGATGGCTGAACCAGGAAAGGAAGAATATAGTTTAAGAGTCTATTAAAAAAATGTTATCAGGCAAGTAGAAGTATTGTAGAAAGGACATTGCATGTTTCTTCAAAATAATGAACCTGCCTGATCAGAAATATTTTGGGGAAGGGGGGAGGACTATAGTTTTGCTTTAACTTCCAATTTCAGATTTAGCTCCCCTGTCTTTCAGAGCTCCTCCACTCTAGAACTATTTATTCCCACCTTCTAATTAGATTTACCCTATTATAAAGTTTTTAGATTGCTCATGTGACAAGCAGGGTCCTTGCTGAATTTTGTATCATTTGCGCCGGGGTGCAGGAAAAATGTAATAGTCTTTTTGTACATGTGATTAATTGTGAGATCAAAGCCATGTTCTTTGCCTTTTATTATGTCATGCATGTTGATATCATGATTTTATATGCATGTTTAAAAAAAAAAAAAAGTTTTTATTCTTTATATGGGTATGCCAGTAATTTCTCACTTGGGTCCACTCAGAGAGTAGGACTTTCTTTTTCTATTAGTTATATATCAGTACTCCTCTACAAAAAAGCCCATTAGTGGGTGAAGCCTGTCAGCAGCAGAGCCTGCACCTATATTTTCCTTCACCTATCATGTGACTGGGCCATGAAATAAGCAGCAGTATGATGAGCTCATTCTCCCCACTCATTTACCCATCAGCATGTTCCAGGGTCAATAACTTCACTACAACATTATAAATATTATTACTACACAGTATTTATATAGCGCCATCATATTACGCAGTGCTGTACATGTCCCTACCATAGTCATATGTCTTTAATGTACTCTAAGGTCAATTTTTAGGGGAAAGCCAATTAACCTAACTGCATGTTTTTTGGGATGTGGGAGGAAACCGGAGAACCTGGAGGAAACCAACGTAGACACGGGGAGAACCTGCAAACTCCATGCAGATAATTTCCTGGCTGGAAATGGAACCTGGGACCCCTGAACCCCCACCGTGCTGCCCGTGCACAGGAATGGCAACCTAATCTTGGATAAACCTAAAAGCCAAAACACTAACATTTTGGACACAGCAGACAATGGTTAGAATCCATCAGGTTTTTGTTGCCATTTGGGGTGCTCAACCAAGAAATTATTTTAAGCTGGGTGGGAAGAAATTGTAGGCGGGGGGCAACCCCTGTGTTATGACCCTTATTCATCAGTAACCACCCAAACATAGCTGAGTGGTTCCTGAAAAGTACCAGGTGGTGCACCCAGCTAAAAGGGGCTGGGGAGAACACAATTTGTGTCTGATTTGACTGACTTGTCTTAGAGGCACAACAGGAAGGGAGAGAAACTTTTAGTTGTTACTAGAATAAATGCCCTCATCTATTTATGCTTTGGTGACAACTATAGCTTGACAATTTCTTCATAGCTTTCAGTCACAGTGACTATGGTCATAAGGACAAAGGAAGAGAGCGAATTCGTCTAGCATGAACAAAGATCGAGATTAAAACCTGATGGGGTCTAGGACTAAGGCGACAAAGTTTTGCCTTTATATATCCAATAAAAGCAGGTGACGTTCTTGTGCATAAAGACCAGAATATAGAGGATAAACATCCAGGCTAAAGCCATCTGGTCTAACAGGTTTGTGAAAATGAAGGTTCTATCAATCACAAGTTCAGCTGAGGAAACCAACAAAGATGAAGTTCCTGGAATGAATGGTTATTCTGGAAAGAAGTGACACTAGATCTGAAGCTTTTTAAATATGTAAACTACAAATATGTAGACAAGTATATTGTCTACTACAGGAAAATCTAACAACCATCTTTGTGAAGCCATCCATTCACATGTTGTTCTAGGTTGGATTTCATGTTAAGGTGGCCCTATGCCATATCAAGATGTTGAGGCCACCATGAAGGCTAGTGGTGACGATATTCGTTTGAGACACTTCTGAGAGCATTCTGAATTCACAGAAATGTGCATATGACCAGTTACCCCTTTCGATCAGCTACAAGCAGATTTTGCAATATTATACACTTGTATGGGAATAAAAATCCATCTTCATTTGAACACAAACAACCGACAGTAGTCCAAAAAAAGAAAAAGTAATCTATTGTGTGCTACTTCCCCCACCTCTTAGGCTATGTTCACACATGCAATATTTGTCGTTGGAAAGAATCTTTCATGATCCTTTCCAACGACAAAAGACTGCACGATGCATGAACGAGTGTTGTACATACAGCACCTTTCTGCTCTATGGAGAAGGGAGGGGGAGAAGATAGAGAAGAAAACTGCTTTGCTCTCTCCTCTTCACTTTTATTACGATCATTCCTGGTCTGTGGATTCACCTGGACGGTAATTTGGATGACGGGCGATGTACACACGCCAGATTCACTTCTGATATCAGCCCTGAGCAGATTATCAGACGAGAATCATCTAACGTGTGTACGTAGCCAAAGAGTGTAAGCTCTGCTGGGCAGGGTCCTCTCCTCCTCATTGTTTATATCTGTCTTGTCATTTGCAACCCTTTTTTAATGTACTGCACTGCGTATTATGTTGGTACTATATAAATACTGAATAATAATAATAATAATAATAGGGCATAGAGTAAGCTTTCCTGAACAAGAGGCACTCTTCAGGGGTTTAGTAATAAAATGTATGCCTTGGCCTTTGCTAAAATCTTTAGAGATGCTGTAAGCTCTGAGTTCTGCAGAACACTTTTTCCTTATATTATGGAAATGCGGAAGAATATTTGTATCTTTGTTTTACAACTAATCATGCAATACACGTAAAAGGATTCCAAGACCGGCATGAGTTATCTAAGATGATGAACTGTGGAGGCCACCTGGATGACCGCTTTAACATTTTTAGTTGTGACTGAACTAGCACCAGCTATATGACCTGGATAAAGGAGAAATTTCATAAATATGCGACCAGAAAAAACTTTTTTCTTACTTGTTCCAATGTGTCTTGGAGTTTCGGTACAATGATGGGAACATAATGGGTAGGATTTTAGCTGCATTATCACTGATTAAGCTCATGATGTATTCGTTATTCCAGTAATACAGAGCTCTTTCTGCCACCTGGAAAAGAAACAGAGACCCCGAATTTTTTATTACAGTTACAAAAAAAAAGAGTGTGCTGGGAGTGAATGAAAAGACTGTAAAATCTTTTAAAAACTGAGAACCCATTCTACCCCAACTAGTAACCACCAGGGTTTAACACCATCTCTAAACCAGACTATAGAAAGGCACAGCTAAGCATCCTGGGGCTTCTAATATTACCCTAATTTTTCTTGCACAGTGCAGCTTGGCCATCAATAGTATCTGATCATTTGTTACAACTCGGAAGACAAAGCCAAGAGGTTAGCTGATAAAAAACCTCTTCAGTGCTCCACTTACAATCTGTATTGTCCTTCAAATTGAATATATTTTTATTAGATAGTATTCATATATCGCCAACATATTATGCAGCGCTATACAGAGTCTATAGTCATTAGCTGTCCTTCAAAGGGGCTCACAATCTTATAATGTCCCTATCATAGTCATATGTCTATTATAGTCTAAAGCCAATTATCTGCAAGTTTTTGGGATGTGGGAGGAAACTGGGGTACCCAGAGGAAACCCACGCAAACACAGAGAGAACATAAACTCCATGCAGATGATGTCTAGGCTGAGATTTGAAACTGTGACCTAGAGCTGCAAACAGCTACGCTACTGCGCTGCCTATATATATTTTTGGATTTGTCAGCAGAAGATGTACCGGTAAATGTTCTTTTAGTAAACTTTACTATTTTTTTTATATCACCTACCACACCTACCTCTAAATTGCACAATACCACACTGCTCTCCGCTCAAAACACTCACACAGCAGCGACTAGTAACAGTACCACACACTGTCACCAGCTGTCAGATGTTTAGACGCTGGTTATGAACATTTGACAGGCCGCGACATTGCGCAGTATTAGTACCATGCAGTGTCTCCTGAGAGGCAGCAGTTCCTGGTGTGATGAAGTGGAAAAAACGCACTGTGACCCCACTCCAGGTGTGAACCGAGCCTTAAAGTTATTTAGGTAGGTAGGCAGGTTGCCCAAGTTCACTGAAGCTACTAAATTTGGCATGGCCACTTAGGTTTTGATTACTTCTGAACATAACTTAAAAATAGCGGTACTGCTGCTTCATTTTTTGTTATATTCTATTAAAAATCACGAAAAAAAAAACCTTTATAACATCACAAATGACACTGTACCTGGAAGTGCGGGCTGGACACACACTTGGCTAGCTGTCTGAAGAGTGGCTCCATGACTTTTACAAATTCTGAAGGTTCTATGACGTCTAAAATTTCCTCTAGTTCGTTTAAAAACATTACTTCCTTTGGACTGTGAGTCTTCGGCCAATACTTAAGCAGTGCCATAACCACCTGCAAAAGAACAATCCAAATGAAAGTATGGCAACAATACTTTCTTATAGGAATGGGATTCCTGAATTAGGAGCATGAAAGCTGAACAGTCTGGGTCACCCATAGCAAGCTGTAAGATTCCTTTCCTTCGCATTTCTAGCTTCTGATGTTAAAACACGAAAAGCAAGTGGCTGCTATAGGCAAGAGTCAGACTAAAGCTCATTACTCTTACTTTCAACAAGGATAAAGAACTGTGAAAAGTGGAATTAACACAACATATTAGAAGAGAACTGGCCATGTCCTGAATCACAGCGAGCACAATTCTCCTGTGGTTTTAAATGGCCAGATGTTGTGTGAAGCTTGTATAAAGTTCTCCAAATGTTTTTTTTAAATAAGAGTGATTTCATGCTTTTCAAACAGCTGACACCAAGGGTTCAATTTGCATGGTAGCAGTGTGCAGCACCATGACCAAAAAAATGCTGTTTTATATTGCTTTACAAATATACATTTCACTGCGCTGGCTTCAGGATTCCAAACCCAGCAGAGAACAGATGCATAAAATTGTTGGCTCTTCCAACACCCACTTACTCTGTAGAGAACTTTAAGTATGTAACACTGTATGTGTGTTTGTCACCTTTTAGCAAGGACTTATCTTTGTCCAAATCTGTCAAATAAGATAAGCATTGTGAGATAAAGTAAACCCTGACACTTCATGCAATGTTTCAGCTTTTGCAAAATGCTGCACTGCAAGAGCACATATGAAAAAGGCACTAAGCATTGTTAAGGCATGATATGAAAGATAATATATTCCCCAGAATTCCAGGTATCTGCAGTTTCTTTAACGATAGCCAAAATATATAGTTTCCTTATGGTCCAAGAACAGCTCATAAAAGGTAATAAACTAAATATACCAAAGTCATTTTGTTGAAAAAGTTTGGCTGGGTTTTACATTTTCCAACAGCTGAAACCACCACTCCATTGTCGGACACAAGAGGTTCCCATGAGCTGTGTTTTGCTTTGGTTTCATATTCTGTGTTATATACCAGAAAACATTTCCCTTGTAACTTAAGCAGCCAATAGGCCAAAGACATTATTTTGTGCTACATTTGTCTAGAGCAATAACTGGTAATGTATCAATAAAAAATGACAGCAAATATAGTATCAAAAAAAAAAAAATTACCGGTTCAGTAAGGGTGCTGTCCTTCTCTAAAAACTGAACTACACAATACGCCAGCTAGAAGAAAACATAAAAAAAGAGTGATTAATAGTGGTTTAGCAAACAAACTTTGATCTTTTAATCTAAAAACTGTTAGTAGGCCAACCTAGGCTGTAAATTGCACATGTTCCTAGTCATATAGGTCATCAGAATATTACCCAGCTACAGATTATTTGAGGGAAGAAGACCAACAAGTTACACTCTATACATATTGCAGAGTATTGGTCACTTCAGCAAGAGATCACTAAGGGTATTGTCAGTTATTAGATATGTGTATGTTTACATTTCCACAAGAAAGATGCAACTGTGATTTGCAACTACCAAGGTATGAGGTGGTAAGGCACCGAACAAAGAGACCACCACTGTATAGCCAATTATGCCTAATTTTACTGATCCGATTATGTCTATAGACACACTTTAAAGAGAAATTGTCATCCTGTTAAGTGACAGTGACTGTGCACAACCCCTTTGCTGCTCTTTCCTCCATCTCTATTGCCAGTAAAATACTTGGTGGTAGCCCGTGAAGGAAAGCAAAAGAGCGGTGACATTGTCCTCTCAGCCATGCAACAGTACCCAGCCCTACTTGCACTGAATCATGAGAGGTGGCTATGCGCTCATTCGTATTCGTAACACCCAGCATTTTACAGTGGCAGGAGGGGCAAGCCCAGAGAAGAAAGTATACATTTGGGGGCAGCTTTATTCAGACACTAACCTTGCCCAGAATGTACAAGGTCATAATGTCTATTACTGTCCTGAACATGTTAGTTTACCCAGTATTTTAATGCCACCTGATGATGCTTGCAGTGATCAGGCTTATGTCCAAGTTCCCAGTTCTGTTCAAGTGTGGCAGAATTTCTAGGTGTCTATGTTTTTTCTGGATTTTCCTATACCTTATTGAGATTTTATGAATTTTAATGTTCACCTCCAGGCATCCATTTTTGGTTTTCATACTTTCCTGTCATTTTTATGATCAGTGCTGGCAATCACTAGCAGCCATTTCTCTGACCTCTTGGATGGCATATCTGCAGTGCACCACAGGTGCATGCAGAACTACACAGGGCGTAGACAGGCACATCGGAAGCTTATCACACCACTGGATGGGCCATGAATGAATTGATAATTGACAGCTGTACTTTTCTATGGAAAAAGAGCACAACGTAGTGCTACTTGCTTGTCCTACACCCCTTCCCCTTTCCAAAGAACAAAAAAGCTATGTGTATAACATGTGTTTGTTCTCCTGTTACTGGAAACCATCACTAAAGATCTTTTCTAGCATCTGAAATCTGACGTCTGTACAGAACTTAAGCTGAACCATAAGGATTTCAACATATGGCACATACAAATGCACAGACCAATAATATTCTATTCGGCTATATTGTGTGCATACTGCTTATTGCTGCCATATCTCAAATGGTAAAGTATTTGTATTTCTGCCGTACCCACTAAATCTTTGCATCCTCATCTGCTAAACAATTATAAAAGGTACTTTAAGCAGAAGAGGTGGTGGATGAGGGGGAAGCTGGCCCAACGTAGATGTGTCTGCACAGACATTTCAGTCAGTGTTTGTGAGCATTGATGAGCACGTTAAGTAACAAGGAAAGCCAACTATAAAAAGGGGTAAAATACCACCCATTAGCACCATCAGGACTAGTGTTATATAATCCCTGTAGCCTGGAAACCTATAAGGGCATTTAAACGTCAGAAAAAAAGACACACAATTATACATGTACTTCCTATTGTGTGATCCCCTCCTATTGAGTGATAGTTCCCCCACCTCCTAGATTGTAAGCTCTTCAGGGCAGGGTCCTCTCATCCTCCTGTTACATTGTCTGTGTCTGTCTGTGATTTACAACCACTATTTAATGTACAGCACTGCGTAATATGTTGTTGCTCTAAGCTGAGGAACTCCAAGGATGGTGAATAGATACCATACATGAAGTTCACACATGTGCGCCAAGAATTGCTGATATTTAAAACATCACTTTTGGTTTGGATGTCCTTTTATAGCAGGGCAGGTTTCTCCTAAAACACATGACTGACCAGGACAATGAATGCAAACTGTTCTAGATATTCTCACAAATGAAAGTAATTTAGGATAATAGATTCTAGCAGTTACCTGTGGATGGTAGACACTGAGTGACTTCACTTTGTGTAATGGTAATAACACCTTCAGCAAGAATATCTTGTGCTCTTCTTTTAACGGTAAGGCAAACCCATTAATTATACTGAAAAACAGACAATGGTGTTAAGCATGGTGAGATTGCCTCATGAAGATTAGTACAAAGATTCTTTTTATGGACATCCTACCTCAAATAGGTCTTAAACCTATTTCTAGAACTTCATTGTGAACCATTGTGAACTAAACACCTGCCAAACATCTTTTGCTATAAACAGAAAATCTCAACTAACCCCTATGGGGAGCTTTCTAATAATAAAACAAAAAAAAAATTAAAATGGTCTTCCCATAGGAATAGTTAGAGGTTTTTAAAGCATATGCGCAAGAAACAGTTGCCCCCCAGTCAGAAGATTCGCTGCAGATTTTGTGAATTACCCATATTGGTCCATCTGGCAAGAATGAGGACAGGAAAATATAGTTTTTTTTTCGGGACATGTGGGTGATATTGGACAACCGTACCAAAAGTACAGTTATCTTCTCATATTCAATCAAATATCAACTATTAAGGCCAGACCAGAACATCTCTCCACCCCACCCCATAATAAAAACGTAAGAGTAGTGGGGTACCATCCTTTGCCCTGGATTCTGCCACACAAAGATTTGCAATTACCAAAAGATTAAACAATTTATCAATTGTTAAAGTATTCCCCTTATATAAAGCAAGAGCTTTGCCTATCCCATTCTATCAAAAAATTAGTCAAAAATAGAAGGAAGAAAATATTCTGTACAGAGTTAAAGCGTGTTTTCTCTTCTTTTCTGCAAAGTGTGCCTAATAGACTATAACTATGATTTACAATCAATGTCTCTCACTGTATGTAGAAAAGTGACAGTTCTTACTTCTGTTATGTATATTTATACCATTTTGACCTTGTACATTTGTTATATACTTTGTTGTTTGCATGCAGTTTGTGTAAATATTTTCCTGCCTGTTTTTCAATAAATGTATTTTCAAAAATAAATAAATAAAATATGAAAGACGGCAAATAAAAGAATATTTATTCTAACCTTCCAAGGATTTCCAAAAGCTCTGCTATGCCGTTGTGGTGTTCCGTTTCATAAATAAACCTAAATAAAAAAAAATAGTAAGTTAATAAAAAAAAGGGTCAAGTTGCCTTATACTTTTAAAGTCAAAAGAAACCCAGCACCTACTGGGTAATGTTCGAATTCTGCTGGCTGCCAAGTGAACTTGTAGACACATGGACTCCTACATCTACGCAAACATTCCATGACAACGTTCCATAGCTTAGTCTACAAGCCCCCCTCTCCTTTTTTAAAAAATAAATGCAAACATTTTCCATCTGGCACAGTAACCGCCCCTGAAGACTTTATGAAACAAGACAAGTAATAAAGTTTATTATGCCGTTTCACTGCCCTTCCTGATAACATTACAGCCGATACATCTTGCAGAGTGTTTATTTTTTTACATATCTGGGAGTTTGATGTTTGCTGTATTCTTTGAGCACGGTAACAGGCCAATATAGTAACCTGAAACCAAGGTATGCTTTGACGGAAGAAGAGTTTAATAGGTTACATTTAAAATTGTCTATTTATGTCTCCTGTGCTTCCCATATAACATTTTCAATTCATGAATACAGGTGCAAGAAAAGTGTTCTTTAAAACTAATCTGTACTATACTGTTTAGTGCAGTGTTTCTCAACCAGGGTTCCTCCAGAGGTTGCTAGAGGTTCCTTGAGCAATGAGAGCAGTTTGTGCCTCAGGTCAGTTTAATAAACACCAATGATCTTTTTGCTTATTTGTGACATTCTTCCCACTGACTAACTAGCAATGTACGAGGAATTCTTCTCACTGACCACCACACTAATGTACTGTGAGCTGTGGATATAGTAATTATAAAAGAAGTGACCTGAAGAACTGAAAGATAGTCAAGGGTTCCCCCATGATAAAAAGGTCAAGAAACACTGAGAAAATCTTATGACTTCTACATTTACACATTTATAGGTGTAGGATACTGTTAAGACAAATCTCAGTTCTCAGCACACAGTACAGGTTCCACTGCCAGACAATGCAGACGCTTTAACTGAGCACTTACCTATAAAATATATTATTGATTTGTTTCCTGATGTAAGCACGAAGGCCTAAAAATTTGCCATAGATCCGGTGCAGAGTTGTTTTCAGGAAATCTCTCTCTCTGGGGTCTTCACTGTCGAAGAGCTCCAACAACTAAGGAAGGCAAGAGGCAGGATTACAAAACAGTGGCAACAAATGCATCAGAAAACAATAAGATTGTAAACTTTTCTGATGCCATTGTTTATATCTGTCTGTCATTTGCTAACCCTTTTTATTGTACAGTGCTGTGTATTAGGTTGGCTCTTTATAAATATTGATAATATTAATAATAGTAATAATAATAATAATAATAATAATAGGGAGACGTATAATACATTGCAATAGTTACCTGAAGAACAAACTTCTGATCAATGTATTTCTTCGCTACGTTGGGTTGAAAATCCGGAGACTCCAAAAATCGCAGGAAAAATTCATACACAAGCTGAAAATAAAAGGCAACATATGAAGAAAGCTAAGTAAACAATTTAAATAAAGTCATAATTTTTGATGTTGCAAGTTTCAATATTAGCTAGTTAAAAGATTCTGATTATAGATTCTGTAATGTGAGAATCAGGGAGGAACAAGTATGATGATAGAAATTTTCATCATGCCTGTTTAGGGTCAGACTCAAAAGTACCCAAAGTGGCCCCACTTTGCACAAGAAAAATATTTGCAAAAAGGATGGCTTTTAATGGCAAAGAATAGACAAATTTGAGCATGTTTAGCTTTAGTTCCTCCTTAAGTCAGACACAACTAAGCAGCTGGCATTTTCCTGAGGATGCCAGCAATAGGAGACCCCCTTATTTTGATTTCACTTGGCATAAGCTTTTTCCACTATTAAAGTACAGAACTTTTTTTGGCACAGGTTTATGGAACCTTAAAAATAAATGCTGTACAAGAGTGGGCCCATATTCAGGCCTTTACAGCAACATACAAGATCTACTTTTAGATTGTAAGCTCTTCTGGGCATGGTGTCACTATCCTCCTCCTGTGTCACTGTGTCATTTGCAAACAACTTTGTACGGCACTGCACAATATGTTGGCGCTATACAAATCCTGTTTATTATTAATAAAAACCTGGCAACAGCAACCACAACACTGAAGAATTGGCCATCACCCACTGAGTAAAAACAAAGGCACTTTAACACCCCCCTAGCATTCTAATTCTATCAGTTTTTTGATGCAAAAAATGATCCTAATTTTTTTGCATAGAAATTTTTGTTTATATTGTGGGCCTGTAATTCTTAGAATTAACTCCTGGGTATGATAAATTATATTTATTTATTATAATATAATACATAATTATAAATAATAATGAAATAGACAACAATGTAACTTAAAAATAAAATATCAAATTAAAAATGTACTTTTATTTTTATTGTATGTTGTATAGTGTTTTATTACTGTAAAAACCATTTAAAAGCAGATTATATTGTAATCTGCTTTTAAATTTCCCACCCGGCCACACCCCCCGAATACATCACCAATCACATCACCCGGAAGATGTCACTTCATCCCGGGTGATGCGAGTGGTGATGTCCCACCCCGCCTCACCCCGATACTGCTGCTTGCATATCCAGGGAGATGCAAAGCACAATACAGACCTTCTGCATTGTGCTTCGCGTCTCACTGCTGATGCGAACAGCGGCGACATCACAGTGGGACCATCAGATCGCCGCTGGAGCGCGGGACAAAGGTAAGGGGGGCTTCTAAAGTTACCTTGAGTGTGACTCGGGATTACCGCTTTTTGCAAGTGGAATCCACCCCGAGTCACACTAGGGGGGTTAAATATCAAAGTAATAGAATAATCTGTAAACTAAATGTTTTTTCTTGCTGTCCTCTATAATAAATTAACTACATTGAGGCTGATAAGAGTTTGTGCATTTTTCAGGTACAAGTCTGCTGGTTACACGGGGAGATGAATTATTAAAATGTACAAGGAGAATGGCGACATTTGAACTGTTATCCCAGAAAAAAGGAAGGTGCCTACCTGTAGGTGTGGCCATGCTGCTTCTAACGTCGGCTCATCCTCCTCTGGGTCAAACTCTGCTCCGGTGGGGTTGGAGGATGGCGGTAATGTCCGAAACATGTTCACTGCAAACTAAACAAAACAACAGCCAATTTAAATGCTGATATCAGAAAAAACTCACTCGTGCTCTACTCCAATTTTAGCTGTCCCACAGGAGTAAAGAAAGAAAAAAAGGAGTTCTAAAACACTGTAATAATGGCTTATTGTTAAAAGGAATGCATTTAGATTGTAAGCTTTTAGGGGTAGTGTCCCCTCCTACTACTGTGTCACTGTCTGTAATCTGTTACTTGCAACCTCTATGTAGTGTATAGCGCTGCGTAATATGTTGACGCTATATAAATACTGTTTAATAATAATACTGATCTCTCTTTCCTAAAATGCTTGTTGCTAGAGAACACCTCTAGTCTCCTTGCTAGGAGTAAAGCTTGGCCCAAGGGCTGCCTAATGCTAAACATCACAGGTCATACCCTATGGGGGAGTCGAACTGGGTCACACTCCTAAAACCTGGACAGTGGTTCTGACCATTCTCTACTTTACTGGGTTTAAAAAAGGTCAAGGTTAAAATCTCTCCTAAAAGTCTCTGCTGCTTCGTGGACATGCTAGGATCTCATGAGATTTTTTTTTTTTTTTCCTTTAATGAACACCACTTGACTCACACTAGAACAAGCTTGTGACTCACTGACGAGCTGTCAGCCTAGGGAAATATTTCTTGATGTACTGAAAAACTGATGTAATGGGGGCAGGAAAAGACTAGAGACAGATCCCTGCACTTCATAACCTGGATATAAGTAGAGCAAGGACAACTGAAAGCAGATCCGACAGACAAGTTCCCGGACTTACCATATGAACTACCTCTGGGTAGATGGGTTCCGTGATGACATTTCGATTGTGAGTGATATATTCCACCATCTCGCTCAGAGCCGCCCTCTTTACCTCCTTCCATTTCAGATCGCTCAAAGGGTCTGAGACAAAGTCGAATAAGACGCAACACTGGCGCAGCTTTTGGACAAACAACTTTTCTTGCTCAGCTGGGGGCACATCTGTGAAAAAAGAAAGAAGAGAACGTTATAGGGATTTATAATATATGTCGATTTTAGCCACTTCCCTCTTGGACCTATTTTTACGACAATTAGACATCGCCTATTCCTTCTGCAATAAAGGATCTGCCTGGTAACAATTTTTTACATTCAATTCTGCTTTCAATTAAAGAGTTTTCAGTGAAGAGTGCTGTCAATGCTAGAACACTCAATTATGACAACCAATGTTGGGTCAATAGTAAGGGAACCCCGTTTCTGTTCCAACATGGCTGTGGTCTATTATTATTACACAGTATTTATATAGCGCCATCATATTACACAGCACTGTACAAAGTCCATAGTCATGTCACTAACTGTCCCTCAAAGGAGCTCACAATCTAATGTCCCTACTAAAGCCACATGTCATTAGTCACAGTCTAAGGTCAATTTAGGGGGGAGCCAATTAACCTAACTACATGTTTTTGGGATGTGGGAGGAAACCGGAGTACCCGGAGGAAACCCACGCAGACACGGGGAGAACCTGCAAACTCTATGCAGATAGAGTCCTGGCTGGGATTCGAACCTAGGACCTAGCGCTGCAAAGGCGGGAGTGATAACCACCGTGAGAAAGGGCCATGGTGCTGCCCGACACAATTTTTTTTTTTTGAGTTATTATTGATAAACAGGATATATATAGCACCAACATATTACACGGCCTATGCACAAAAGCAAATTTCAATTGGACATGGCGTGACCATAACGGTGTGCAGGAACCCTAGAATTTTCAACGGTAACCACCACTTACCAGTCTATGTTCTAAAACCAAACACTTATTCTACCTTAATCTGTATTTTGTACATACATTGTATATTACATTTTTAATTGTACACTATATTCTAAGCAACCACTGTCTTGCTTATAAAGAAAACAAATTTCTGCAGGACATGCTATTATCTGATAGTTATTTATAGGCCGATCTTTAGGGTTATTTGAGGTGCAATGTGCTTATGTCTGTTTAAGATAAGTGTTTAATAAAAGAAAAAAAAAAGTTGCACATTGCTGAGCATGACAGAGCACAAACCTATGAAACATTTGTACGTAACAAAAATAAATAGTATAATGACAAAAACATCTTCCATTCAAAAGGCTTCCTGTTAAGGAAAGGGAAGGCCAATTGCGTTATGATTTGGGCCCTTGCTTGTTACAATCAGTTGACAAGTAGACAGTGCAGATTTTTTTCCAGATGTTTCCAGTTCCTTACTGAAAACATATCATGCTGGAAAATCCTTAGGTCAGCAAGAAGTGATCTATATATTTTCTTTAGATTAAAGCAGAACTTCTTGTGCTTTATAACATAGGGGAACCCCCCCAAAAAAACTTTGTCTTTAGGAAACTCCTTTTATTATTACTATATCCACAGCTCACAGTACATTAGCATGGTGGTCAGTGGGAAGAATTCCTCTTACATTGCTGGCCATTTGGAAGAATGTCACCCTTACACATAGCCAAAAAGATCATTGGTGTTACCTAAAACTGACCGGAGAGTCACAAACTGCTTGTTGCTCAAAGAACCCCCAGCAACCTCTGGAGGAACCCTGGTTGAGAAACATAGGATAAGAAGGAACAAGAGTAAAACATTAATAGACTCTGGTTGTGCTGAAAAGATAATCATGGCAGGTCCTATCGTTATATTAGACAGATGTCTCACCACTAACTTGCAAGACGACATCTGTCCATCTACACCTAGCCGGCCTGAGCATTTATAGGTAACCTAGACCAGTTCCCAGAGTCATTTCACCATTACGATTAGCAGGACATAATTCATGGGAAGATTGCTCAGTGCAAAATGCACCCCATTACTGTTTAATGAATGCAATCACACAATACAATTTGCTCATATGGGGAATAACCTTACTCGCTTCAGCTCGTCACTAAAGCAACAGCTTAGTACAACATATAGGAATTTTAATGAACATGCACTATTAGGAACTTTTCAGGGTAAGCCAGTGTTTCTTAAGCAAGGTTCTGTAGAATACTTGGGTTTCACCAGAGCTTGCTAGGGGTTCCTTGAGCAATGAGCAGTTTGAGCCACTGGTCAGAGTGACACCAATGATCTTTTTGGCTATCTGTAAGGGTGACAGTCTTCCCAATGGCCAGTAATGTAAGAGGAATTCTTCCCACTGACCACCACACTAATGTACTGTGAGCTGTGGATATATTAATTTTAGAAGACCTAAAAAGACCCTGAAGACCTAAAAAGTTATTTCAAAAGTACCTCCATGTTAAAAAGTTTGAAAGTCCGGGGGGTAAGCCATACAGACATCATGTTGCTAGGCTTAAATTCAGAAACAGCAATGTTGGTTTATGGTACCAAAACGTAACAATGTGGTGCCGTGATCTACACCACCCTAAACCCCAAATGTAAAGCCATGAACAAATCTAGTCTTCCCTAATATATTTCTGAACAGAAATGTCCTAAAAGTGCTTCTTAAGAGAGTTGAATGCAAAGACAATCTAAGATGGGTAATCACCAAATGGACCAACCAGGGTTCCTCCAGAGGTTCCTTGAGCAGTGAGCAATTTGTACCTCCCAGGTCGGTTTGTAATGTAATGTAAGAGGAATTCTTCCCACTGACCACCACACTATTATACTGTGAGCTGTGGATATATTAATTATAGAAGGGGTTCCCTGAAGACTTGAAAGTTACTTCAAGGTCTTCAAGGTTAAAAAAGTCATGAAAGTCAGGAGTGAGGCTAGGTACACGCGTGCAATAATTATTGTTAGAAAACGAACGTTTAATGATCAATCAATGGTTATCCATGATTATTTTGAACAATGGTATAGTGCACAAATCAGTACATGCTGTAAGGATACGATCGTTCAAATATAATCCACCAATAATGTACATACACTAGATACGATCTTTGAATGATGCAGGAAGTGGAATGTACCAGAGAAAGTGTATTGCAGAACCATCCACGATCATTGAACAACCTTACACACAATAGATAGCAAACGATCGTTGCCCAATCAGATCCAGCGGGACGGTTGATCGTTTCCATCAACATCAGTGTCGTTGTGCACGTTTTTGTTAACGATTATCGGACGATCGGTTGTTCGTTTCCAACTACAATTATAGTTGTTGGCCATACAGCCATACAGACGCCATGTTGCTGGGCTTGAATTCAGAGAGAAACAGCAACATTGGTTCATGGTACCAAAAAATGAACACAACATGACCGAATGTAAAAATCAGCCATTACCAAATACACTCTTCCCAGATTCATTTCCAGTGCTCAACCCAGAAATTTTTTAAAGCTGGGTGGAAAGAAATTGTAGGCGGGTGGAAGGCCCTGATTCGTGACCAGACTCTTCAGTAACCACCCAAAAACAGCCGGGTAGTTGCTATAAATTGCCGGGTGGTGCGCCCAGCTAAAAGGGGCTGGGGAGAACACTGCATTTCTGAACAAAAAATGTCCCAATAGTGGATGGAATAGAAATGAATGCGGAGATGATGCAAACCATCACCAACAAGAGGACATCTTCCAATAGACCGTCTTGTAAGCCCAGAACATGGAATATAAACCCTTTCTCTAAACTCCTACTTTCCTCCTCCTTTTAAAAAGCTAAAGAAATAGGACACAGGTGAAGCTTTTATTGTAAAGTAATATCTCCTGAGAATCAGCCATGTTACACCACACGTATAATATTGCTTCTCCGTTGCAAAGCAAAATGGTATCATGTAAACTATACTGTGGCTTCCTGCTACCTGGATGACAACCAACACCGGGTATCACTACACGGACTTGTGTGTGTGCAAGCAGCAACTGATATGGATGAAAAAAAAAAAAAAGGAAAGGAAGGGGAAAAAAGCGCCGTGTTGATCACAGTAAATAACATACAATGCACAGTCAAACTCAATTACAGCCTTCGTCATTGTTGCCAGGAAACCATTGATGGCAGAGAGCTCTCTATCTGGAAAGGTGCTAAATGACAGCAGCTCACGAACACAGCTTCTATAAATATGACCGCTTGACTTATTGAAGGTGGTGCCGTCCGTGCAGCTTGTATTTTATCACGCCATAAAACAATACCTATATTCCAGCAAAAATGTATTTTATTATTTGGATGGTCTTGTAGTGTGCTAATTGGCATAAAAGTATGGTGAAGCCAAGCATGCAAATTTTGGATTAAGATTACCTGCTAAGTATCTGGAGTTTTACTCCTGGCCAGGTATAATTGCTATATATAATGTGGTATTGCATCTGAGCTTATAAAAATGCATGCTCCTGCGTTCACAGATACGAACGATGCTTCCTCTTTGAAAGCTGATCTCTGGGCACAAAAGTATTCGTATTGCATTCAAAGGAAAGTGCAGGCCAAGTACCTTTGCAAGCCAAGATATTCCCTTGTAAAGGTAAGAGTGTATCACTGGGTGGCAGAGAGAAGACCCAACAGGACCAACACTGCAGGCTGTCTGCAGAAATCTACATGGGGTGGATACAAGTCCAGTCACCCCACACAAGGGAAAACTGGTCTGTATTGTAGAAACTCCACCACAAAGGCAAAGGCTGCTGAACTTTAAAGATCTATACACATACACCCCTTCTTAACTCATTCTGCACATTTTTTTCTTTGTCTATGATGCAAAATGTAATCACTGAAACCTTCCATCTAGATCCCTGTACCGGTGCCAATTCTGGGTTCGGAGGATTAATAACCTGGTACGGCACATGTGGTCTTGCCAACCTCCGTGCACTTATGTCTCTGCTGTTGCATCTTCTTCTGGACTCGGATCTGGACAATAACTGGAAAGTGTCCATTTTATGCAAGGGCACCCGAAGAAGGGTTCTGCCTCTTGTAAACAGAAGAGAGAAGACTCGGAAATAGAGTCACGTGAGCACCTATTTAGCTGCGCAAAAGTGCAATGATTACGGCTACGTCACCCGATCTGCCACTTGCACAGTGTGAGATCGGGTGCCGTAGCAAGAAAACAACTGGAGATCGTGGCACGCAGCGCTTCCTCTGTGTTGGGATGAGGAGGAATTCTAGGACAACGTGTGACCGGATCGTGGGAGGGTCCAGCGCCATCGACGGATCTGTGGGATTAAAGGCAAGTGAGATAAAAAAAAAAAATGTATTATTATTTTCAGTTTAGTTCCGCTTTAGGAGGGGTGATTCATTTGGCCAGATATTAGCGTCAGTGTTCTCCTCAGCCCCTTTTAGTCGGGCGCAGCACCCAGCACTTTTCAGCAATCACCCGGCTGTTTTTGGGTGGTTGGGTCACAATACAGGGCTATCACCAACCTACAATTTCTTCCCACCCGGCTTAAAAAATGTTCTGGGTTTAACACTGACCATTATATTTACCATCCTTAAGTGGTACATATTACCCGTATATTTGATGCCCAATACTCAGCCATAAGTGCAGAAAGGTGAGTTTTGTCCCTCAGTCCCCATCACATGATGCTTATTTGACCTCAGTCCCTGTTTAAAGTTAACACAATCTCTTCTCCTAAATACATACTTTTAACAAAACAAGTATTTCTAGCAACAAGCTGCAGAAAAAGTCAGGACAATCATCCTTGTACTTGTTTTCTCCGGTGTCCAGGAACTAACCAGGGCCGGATGGAACTGTATTAATATGGATATGTACTCCCTGGGCATTTCAGCTGGTGGAGCTTTGGCACTTTCCCATAAGCCTTCCAGCATTGGCAGCAGTTATGTTATTGGTTTGTTTCATTCCATGGGAGAGCATTGGAAACTTTCCAGCAAAAATAAAACATGGATGCATACAGGCCACACATACCTTACCTCCTTGTTTGTCCCAATCGCCATTCATTTCTAGGAGTGGCGCTGTTCACCTAACTACATGAAAACTGATTATCGTGGAAAATGGTTCTTTGTCATTTGATTTTGATATATACACAAATACAAATTTTCTATTTGCATGGGTTAACACCTGCTTCAGGATCGAGAATTTCTCCACGCGACTGGCAACTTGCAACCCCTACATACACTCCCACCGTAGTACCCATGTGTAGTGGTACTAGTACAGTTTACTGCCGGCCCTGCCTTTGGACCTGCTGCAGAGAGATGCTATCATGTAGTGTCTCCTAAAAGGGCAGAGGTTCCTGGCGTGAGGAAGCTGTAAAGGCACCAAAAACTCACCGTAAGTGTGATCCTAGTCTAAAATTCTGGAGTGTGTTGTCAGATTTGTTCTCCTGGATCTCAGTAGGGTGGAGTCCAGGGATGCATGCAGACCATGTTTTTCTTCATCATACCAATCATACCATGTCTTTAAGGAGCTGGCCAAAGTCCTTACCCTATACTGTTACCCCAATTAAAAGAATGGAAGTGCACCATTTTCTAGAATATCTTGGCATAATGTCACCTTAATGGTAATATATATATATATATATATATATATATATATACACACACACACACACACACACACACACATACACATATATATATATACATACACACACACATATATATATATTACACTGTATCTCTCAAACATGCACACGTTTGATATTTTTGCAGCACATAAGTTTCTTGTTGCTGTGAGTTTTAACAAACAAGAAAAAGAGAAAAAGTCTCTGCAATTCCCCCAACGCCTTTGCATTTTTCTTTTATCTATATTGATGGAAAAAATGCAGAGGGATGACAAGTCTAGGCTGTGTATGGTTTGAAAGGGAGAAACAGTAGTGGGACAAGCATACACTTGCAAGAAGAAAGACACTGACAGCCTCCCACCCTGCAGCAGATCTATGAACAGTCGGAGCCGTGGTTGGTCGTCAATCACGTGAGCTCGGCATGTCGTCAGATTTTCATAGGCTTGAACGCAGTCTCTGCTATAAAGTCAAGCCTGAACTTGGAAACAAAATGTGAAATATTTGCATTTTAGAGATAAATAGAGAGGAGGGGGATGTATGGGAAGAGTTGGGTCTTGTTGGTAGATGATTAAAGAGTTCAGCAATATGACTGCGCTTCCCTTGGTTTTAGAAACATAAGCGGCATTAGGTATAGAGGTGGCCATGGCCATGAAGGGACAACTTTATTGTATCACTATTTGTCATTTGATATCCTTATTTATTATACGCTGCGTAATATGTTGGCGTTATATAAATCCTGTTTATTAATAATAATAATGATTAAAAGCATGAATAAAGGTTCTGACTGCTCCATAAAGGTCAACCTAGTCCGCCTATTTACACCACAAAAAAACTGCTTGTGCCTGGACATACCTAAAAGTTGGAACATTTTGGCAGTTCGGGCATGCACTTTGGGAGTTAGGGGTCAATGGTTTGTTAAAAGATTTTGTTCACTGTACCAAGCAATTGATAGGGCTGCAAACTTCAGGGAACACTGGACCTCAAGCTGAAAGGTTAATACCACAACAAAGGTAATACCCTTGCTATTAAAAGACAGAAGTATAATGTAATTCCCGTGTGCTTGTTCATTCCCAGCACATGCAGGGGAAGCCAGAATTGATGGGGTTCTCTGCCAAGCAACTCTGAACACCTCAGCAAAATATGACAAGCAGGGTGACAATAGGGCAGGTGAGACGTTATTACAGAAAGGACATCACCTGGGCCCTACTGCAGAAGTCACACGTCTGATTTGTAAAGTAGGACTTTAGTTCCACTTTAAAAGGTCTATACATCCCCCCAATTCTTTACTTCAATATTTTATAACAGTACGTCATACTAGAGATATATGTAGAACATTCTGTCCATGTGGGTGGTGATCCAATATCATGACAGCTGCTGCCATGGAGTTTGGCCATCCTCTTGTGAATTTATGCACGCTCAATTTCAAGTTAATAAGTGAGCAATGGCAGATCCATTTTTCTTGCTATAATACCAAAAGCTGCAGTGCACATATATTACTTGGGTATTATAATTACTACACAGTATTCATATAGCGCCGATATAAAAAAAAAATATACGCAGTGCTGTACAAAGTTTATTGTCATGTCTCTAGCTGTCCCTTTAAGAGCTCACAATCTAATGTCCCTACCATAGTCATATGTCTTTAATACAGTCTAAGGTCAATTTTGGGGGGAGGTCATATAACCTAACTGCATGTTTTTGGAATGTGGGAGGAAACCAGAGTACCTGGAGGTAACCCACACAGAACCTGCAAACTCCATGCAGATACAGTCCTGGCCGAGATTCAAACCTGCGACCCAGCGCTACAAAGGCCAGAGTGCTAACCACTGAGCCACTGTAAATCCAACGAGCAAGCAGCACAGGATGGAAAAGGGGCCACGCTATTTTTATTATTGAGGCTTTGGGCCGAGAGCCAGGATTATTGTATATTCTGCTTTCAAATGTACAAAAACTGTCCGCAAGATTATGCAACTAACAGGACAAGGCCAAAAATAGAGATTTGCCTAAATAAACTGTGCTGTCAGCAAAAGGAGGGAAGGGGGTTTGACAAGCATTCTGAACTTTAATTATGACAGAATAAAGGATTAATGCACCTTCGTGAATAAAATGGACTCTTGCTCCATGCTTAGATTGTGGATTTAAAGATCTCTCTTCTACAACCAGCAGCTGAACATAGAGAGAATCGAAAGGATCTCAGACAGTCAGTGGTCT
>NC_092869.1:42309195-42337553 GCF_032062135.1 Pyxicephalus adspersus | reverse complement strand
GGAGACAGTGTTATGATATGGGGTGCCTGTGGGGGGCATAGTTATGATCTAGGGTGCCTGTAGGGTGGGGGCAGCAGTGTTATGATTTGGGGTTGCTTCAGTTGCTCAGGTTTGGGTGTAGCAATGTCCCCATGAATCATTTGTACCATCAGGACACTATCTGCATGGAGTTTGCAGGTTCTCCCCGTGTTTGTGTGGGTTTCCTCCGGGTACTCTGGTTGCCTCCCACATTCCAAAATCATGCAGCTAGGGTAATTGGCTTCCCCTTTAAAATTGGCCTTAGACTGTATTAAAGACATATGACCATGGTAGGGACATTAGATTGTGAGTTCCTTTGAGGGACAGCTAGTCACATGACTATGGGCTTTGTACAGCGCTGAGTAATATGTCGGCGCTATATAAATACTGTGTAATGGTATTAAAAAGTAATTCTTGTATTATACATACATTCCAGGTATTACTCACATTTAATGCAATTCTTTTTCACTACAGTTGGCTTCTAATATACATTTGTTTAGGACTCCCAGCAAACAAAAGGAAAGCAATTTAAAAAGATAACAAAAGCACTTTGAAGTTTGTGTCGCCTTTACAATGTCACGGTTTGACATGTTTAATTATCCAGAAACAAAATTTATACCTAGAGAAACCGGTCTGTAAAGAATGTTCAGGCTAAACCTTATTATAGACCGTGACAGACACATACCTACTATACCATTAAAATAACTTATAGATTACAAAACTATTTTCACTGCTGGCTGACTGCTTAGGAAAGGATCGACATTCATTGATTACAGGTTGCAATATGTGAATGAGCTGATTATTATTCATTATGTCTGTAAAACTGGAAATGTTTACCAAACCTGTCAGAGATGAGCGATCATCAGAAGGTTACCTTCAGTGAACTCTATGTGGTGGAAAGGTCAGCAGATGTAGGCAGCTGAGCTTATATGAAAACTTGGAATTTTCCTGTATATATCTAGCGTGACCCGGCCTGCTCCCAATGACGGCCATAGGTCATGTAACAGAAGGGCAGGCCTTTATTTTACATAAAACAAGGACTCGCTGCCGGCTGTAGTTTACAAGTTCAGAAAAACACACCAGAAACTATTCAATTTGGCCAAATGTAACTCTAAACCTTCTCCCCCACCCGTTCCTTTTACCTGTAGCTTAAACACAGATTTATTACTCCCTGTGTGGTCATCAACTTGCAGCTACTGCAAGATTCCTGTTTATTTAGCCATGCCATCCAGAACTACATCTCCCAAGAGCCCTTTTCTATACACAATGGGCCTGATTTATTAAAGCTTCACAAGACTGGAGAAGACTGACAATCATGGGGGAACCTGGGTGATCTGGCAGACTTGGAATGGATCTGGGCCAGGATGGAAAACATTTGCCAATGGCAAAAGTTAAGAAATTCATACTATGAATATTAGTTCCCCTATGATAATAGTTATAACATTTGCCAATAGCAATGGTTTTTATGAAATTCATTCTATGATTAATAATTCCCCTATAATAACCTTGATAAAAACTATTTCTAATGGCAAATGTTATCAAAATTATTATCATAGGAGAATTAATAACCATAGAATGAATTTCTTAAAAACTATTTCCTATGGCAAATGTTAAGAAATTCATTCTCTGGGTATTAATTCTGCCATGATAATATTTTAATAAATCAGGCTGGCAGGTCACATCACTACTGATGTAAATCAGTAAAAGAAGTCCCCGAGTTAAAGACATCCAACATATGGACGAATCCTAGATACGAACGGGGCTTTCCTGGTCCCTGGTGTGCAGGATGGAGGCTTGGAGGGGGGAAGGGGGTTTGCATGACTTTCAGAAGAAGTCTTTTGCTAAACACAGCTGAGGTTGTGGGTGATTTTAGGAGTTGAGCTCTTCTGTAACATTTTGTAACTCTTTAATGACCAAGGTAAACTCTGCAGTTGTTTCTTTTTGCATATCAAAGCACAGCTTGCTCCAGGACTTCATGAATGTCTAGACTCCTTAAATTTTTTTTGTTTAACTCAGAGTGAAGATTTTATGCAGTAACCAACACCACGCTGCCTAAGAATATGTTGATACAAACATCTGTCCGAATTGCATATATCAAAATAATCTAACTGTTCCAACTCACATACAAATTCAACTTAAGAACAAACCTACAGTCCCTATCTCGTATGTAACCCGGGGACTACCTGTATATGCAAACCAGTATTTTCCCCAGAAAATCTTGAAAGCTGGGTGGCAGCCCCTGTATTGTGACCCACCTTTAGTAACCAAGCAAAAACAGCTAGGTAGTTACTAAAAAATGTGCCGGGTGGTGCACCCAACTAAAAGGGGCTAGCGGCACACCACCCAGCTGCATACAAAATAGGAACGGTATGGGCTTCCTTCTACTCTCTCATTTTGTAAAAATCTTACATGGAAACTAGTTATATTGTGCAAACAGAGCCCTGCTTGTCTCCTTGCTGACCTCCTCAATCCACCAACCTGCAGGAAATTTGCAACATTCAGGCACATTCAAGTATGAAAAAATTTGCATGTATAAAGACATTTGATTACCAATGGAATGCACAACTGGGAAAAAAAATATGTATTATAAATATGATTGCATTGGAACTTTTTTTTAATTAAATTAGCCTTCCAACTTTCATCCCCCTGAACTTTCCACTGACAATGGCGATTTAACGACCAATTCCACATTAGCAGCTTAGTGCTGTAGTTGCTACTTAAATGACCTTCTCTTAATGTCACCAGCAGGAGAAAACACGCTCAAGATCAGTGCCGCATCGAATTAGTGAGCTCATTGTTACCATAGAAACCCGCAATGCAACCAGACAGGGGCAAAAATGGGAAAAATTAGGGGATATGGTAGCAGGCCCTAAAAAAAGGTAAAATTATAAAAAGTGGACGGTGTGGAAAGTAGAGTTGTCCAAAGCAGGGATGTGTTGGTTACCATTTCCTACGAGAAAAAGGAATAGGAGGGGATATGCCATCCTTGTTTGGGCAGCAGGGTGACTCAGTGGTCCCAGGTTCGAATCTCGGCAGATTCTCGTAGGTTTCCTCCCCACATCCCAAAAACCTGCAGTTAGGTTAATTGGCTTCCCCCTAAAATTGCCCTTAGACTGTTTTAAAGACAAATGACTATGGTGGGGACATTAGATTGTGAGCTCCTTTGAGGGACAGCTAGTGACATGACTATGGACTTTGTACAACACTGCGTAATATGATGGCGCTATATACTGTGTAATAATAATAATAATAATTCAGGGAAAAGTGGCAAGTTTTGCAGCCTATCGCTCACTTGCATTCTTTGCAGCCCCGGTTATTGGAGCAGGGGAGTCTGGGTATAAGAAAGTAAACATCCCCCATGATTATGGTTAATGGTTATACTATTGGTTAAGCAATGGTTAATGGTTATACCATTAAAGCATTAAATGTGCAAAATTTAAGTGCCACAACCTTTATATATTAAAAAAAAAAAAAAAAAGGATGCAGCACCTCCCTTTTCTGTGTTGCTTGCCGCGGCATGCGCAGTGAGATCGCCAATCATTTTTCCCCCCGATCACCCGTCACCCGATCTCGCACCTGTGCAGTACGAGATCGGTGATTTAGGAAGAACAACCCAGAAGAAGAGAGAAAAAGAAGTTGGCGTCCGACACTCCCTCTTTGCCGGGCCGAAGACGGATACAGGGACGACGCGGGACCCAAACGAGGAAACCACCCAGCGGATCGACAGATCTGCGGGATTAAAGGTGTGATTTTTTATATTTTTATGGGTTTAGTTCCGCTTTAAGTTATATGTAAACTACTAGATTGTGAAAAGTTACTAACTCTCAAACTATTTCCATAAATAATATAACTAAGGCTGTTCTTTAAGGGCAATAAGGATTGAATACATTCATTAGTTATTTTGGTTCCCCTTTTTGTGGGACATAGATATCAGAATGTGGTTTTGAAATTAGATTTCAACAAATTACTAATAACGTATCATTAACATCAGTGAATATGGGTCTAAATGAATGTTAATAATACCTTAGGCATCAGGGAAATCATCTTCACCTGATACTGCAGACATGAATCCAGTGTTTGCTATAACATCTGCTCGGCAGACCTGGATTTTTACTTTTGGGTAAATTGTTCTGTGTTAATTTTGGTAAATTAAAATAGCTTATAATGATCTATGCAATATTTTCTTTTTTCAAACAATGATATGTGATGTTTTGTGTCACATAGTGCTTTGGATATTTGTTTTGTTGTTTGGCAATGCCCTGAAAAAGCGGTTTCTGTCACGAAACGCATCGGAATTCCTTTTATTGTACATGTGAATGTTTGTGAGTTCAAACCAGGTGTTTGGCCTTTTGTTGGTTATATGTTATACATGTAGATATCATGTTTTTATGTTTGAAATAAAAATAGGTTTCTTTTCTTTATATGGGTATGCCAGTAATTTCCGGCTTGGGTCCGTCCACTCATGGAGAGTAGGACTTTATTTTTCTATTGATTTTTTAGGTAAATGGTATTGTAACAAATGAATCTTAATAAATAATAAATAAATCGTACTAAATGTATTATCCTTGAAAGGGATTGTTTTCTGTGTGCAAATTATGAGCTGCCTATAACCAGGCCAACTGGAACACGACATGTTTATGGTCTCATGATGTCATTTATCGTGCAAGTTTAATGCAGGGTGCTGTAGCACACAGGTGACGTGGGTGCATGTGCACCGGTGCAAGTACAAAAAATGGGGGAATGTGCAGACGCTGTTTTCTTTTCTCCATGGGAGTAAGCGTCTGGTGGCAACAGATTATATAGTAATCAGATCAGAGTGAATTGAGTAGAACTAACTTTATTGAAGAACTCTAATATCTTTTGCTTTGAAATTGCAGGTTGCATGCATGCAAATAATCTCTAAAATAAGGTCCAGCATACAGGGCATGCAATAGGGTGCTCTCATCCCTGATTCTTTGCCACTATTTTGGGTCACTAAATGCAACTGTGAAGCAGCTGAAAAACTTACTATAAACTCCACAAAAACACAGCCATGCAGATATGCATGCACCGTTTTTTAAATGCAGTTTTAGAGGTCATAAGCCCCTCCCTAACAGCATTATTTATTACATGTTTACAAACACGCTTCAAAGAATATGCACACCTTTCTCATTGATTTTATTAGCGCTAGTTCACTCCTATAAACCATGCCTTGCCTAAAATCAGTGCTCAATCCAGAATTTTTTTGGGGCTGGGTGGGAAGAAATTGTAGGCGGGTTGCAGCTGGGGGGTTTCTGAAAAGTGCTGGGTGGAGCGCTCGACTAAAAGGGGCTGGAGAGAACATTGCCTAAAATCCTGCAGGTGTGTTTAGTGCAGTAGCACTTTTATTAATAATCATTTCAATGGCAGAACATGAAATATAGTTTTTAGCGCACAAGAACTAGACCAGTCCCCCCCAGCAAACTCTAATTTAATTGGCTGAAAACCAAAAAAAAAAGTTGCGTCAACCTGCATCAAAACCGCACGTCAACGTGTGCAAAACACGCACATGGAAAGGTGAGAATTCAGCTTTAGTTCTTTTTAAATACAGCCAAAAAAAGTAACTGCAAAGTAAAAGCTGAAAAGTACACAGGCCATTGTGTACACAGCAGTGGGCCACATTAAATGACCACTAATAAGCAATTGCAAGATCATTTTCCAACTAGCACATTGAGCAATAAAACCCAAAAGAATAAAAATAAAATCATTATGTGAAAAGGCTATTATTGACATTTACAGAAATATATGTAGAAGTACCTACACCCGGAGAGAAAATGATATCCCACATTTGTATTATTCTTGCGTAGACTAAAGCTCTGTTGGCTCCGTGTCAGGCTAAAGGCGACTGAAAAATTGGGGAGGTCGGAAACAATATTCCACCTTCCTCCTCACCAACCAATATATTTAACTATTCCTTGCACTAGTTGCCAATTTCAACTATTTGTTTGCAAAACGGCATTCCAAGGACAATAAAATATTTGCCCCTGCAGATGGATTGCCACACCACTGCAATGGCTAAATTGTCCTTTTTGCTTAGAGTACCAGTAAAAATCAATGGTATTTAGCCTGTTCCTTGCTGCAGCAGGATTTTTTTTTCTTGTGCATAAGGTCACTCAAAGTCTCTTTTCCAAGAGACTCCGTCTGTGGGTTATGGGCTCTAACCAGCAGTTCTGCATTGTAACTGAGGACCCCATGAGCCTTTCCACAAGAGGGAGCTCTGGAGAAAAGAGGAAAGTGCTGGCTGCTGAGAGGGTAGAGGATGGGGTAAGTATAAATACCTTTTTCTAAAACCTTTGGCAAAACACTAAAAAAAAAAAAAAAAATTGCTATGGGGAACCCCACTGCAAGAGAATATTTGATATCTCATTAAAGGAAGCCTATGGATACCAGATGGTGGCCAACCATTCACACACCATCTGATGGATCGATGATGCATGATAAGATAAATGATAGATTCTTTTTATTTTTTTATGAGAGCCATTAAGAAAATGTTATACAACTATAAATGGCCCATTTGATCCTTAACTATCTAAAAAATTGGGAGCCACCAATGCTCTTAAAGTTAGGCTACATACACACGTGCAATAATTGTCTGAGGAAAAGGATCTTTCACAATCCATGATGCATAAACGAGCGCAGTACAGCGTCTTTCTCTATTATTATTAAACAGGATTCATAAAGCGCCAACATATTATGCAGCGCTGTACATTAAATAGGGATTGCAAATGACAGACTAATACAGACAGTGATACCGGAGGAGGAGAGGACCCTGCCCCGAAGAGCTTACGATCTAGTTCTCTATGAAGAGAGGAGGAGGAGAACGACAGAGCGGTATGCCACTTTGCTCTCTCTCCTTCACTTTCGTTATAATTGTTCGTCGTCCATGGATGCGCCAGGAGGGATGACGGAAAAACGGACAAGGAGCGCTGTACGCATGCCAGATTCTCGTCCAATATCAGCCCTGAGGCAAATATTGGACCAGAACCATCTGACGTGCGTAAGTAGCCTTAAATTCTTGGCTAAACAAATATATAATCTATATACAAAAGCCACTTATTTATTTTAGTATTGTTTCTGTATCTGTGAATAGGGTGATTAGTTTTGTCTGCAGGCAGCCGGTACACCAGAGTTTCTCAATCAGGGTTCCTCCAGTGATTGCTAGGGGTTCCTTCAGCAATAAGCAATTTGTGACTCTCAGCATAAGTGACCCCAATGATCTTTTTGTCTATCTGTAAGGGTGACATTCTTCCCAATGGCCAGCAATGTAAGAAGAATTCTTCCCAATGGCCACTATGCTAATATACGGTGATCTGTGGATATAGAAATTATAGAAGGGGTTCCCTAAAGACATTTTTTTTTCTAGGGTTCCCCCGTGGTATAAAAAAAAAGGTTGGGAAGGCTGCTGTAGATTGTGGACCTGTTGCAAAACTCTATGAGATGATTAGTCAACAGGGACTGACAATGCATGGGGATATAATTACAACGTAAATTATTTAAAGGATTACCTTACCTTTAGTAAGGGTGTCTTATGAAATCCCCCAACCTTCCTGATGCTAACACTTTCGTCCTCTCGGATCTACCTAAAATCAACTAATGCTAAATTCCCCGGTGGTCATGTGACACCCCAGTCCCAAACATTCTCTCTCCTGTTTACAAAGGAAGGCATCTTGGAATGTTTATGCCACTATTACCTGTCCAGCAGCAAGGTCCTCTCCGGACGTAGTAAGATTCTGCAGCCGTGATGTCTGCACAAGGGTACTGTTGGTGACCAATCGGCATAGGTAAAACTGCATTGCTGGACTTTTTTTCTTTTTAATTTTATTTCCCTCAATTCAGGCTGGTGATCTCAGAGGCAGGTGCAAAAACTCCTGAAGTGTCAACATTGCAGCTTCTGAAAACTACTGGCTGATGTGCTAACACACAAAACCCCCCCCAGCATATCCAGCCTGTAAATAGGCAGTAAGGTCCAAACTGACCATTCCTTGTATAAGACCGTCTGATGTGGTAACCCCAGTATGCTTTGTATGTCACTGACCTAAAAGTATAAATCTGGTATTTTGTCTGTGCCTGCTTGGTATGCCTGTTGTAGGTCATAAATAGTACTACAGCCAAAAAGGGTTTTGGCACATTAGGTTTTTGGCTTGCAATAAAGCCAACTTTTTTAGCATGGGGGAGGCACCTAAACTAACCTTCAGGTCTTCAGGGATCCCCTCCTATAGTTACAAAATCCACAGCTCACAATACATTAGCTTGGTGGTCAGTAGGAAGAATGCCACCCTTACAGATAGCCAAAAAGATCACTGGTGTCAGTAACATGTTAAGGGAAACGTGAGGCACAAACTGCTCATTGCTCAAGAAATTGCTCAAGAAATTTGTAGCAAACGCCATGCATATCCCTGGGACCCCAACTGGAGGAAACCCCTTTCACTTTTCTGGGACACTGGCTGGAGAAAGCCCCAGGCACTTTGCCGGGACCCCAGCCCGAGAAACCCCCATGTGCTCCGCCGGGACCACAGGTACAGGAATCCCCTTGTGCTTCCCCGGGACCTGGCTGCAGGATCCCCCTTTGCGCTTCCATGGGACGCCCGGATGAAGGAACCCCCTCCCCCCTGTGCGCTTGCCCCGGGACCCTGGCTTGGGAACCCGGCTGGAGGATCCCCCATTGCACTTCCGCAGCTGGAGAAACCCCCTTGTGCTTCTACGGGACCCCAGCTGGAGAAATCCCTTGCACTTCAACGGGACCCCCCGTAATGTTTTGAGTTAAACTGTATCCCAATCGAACAACAAACAATAATTATATTGCAGCTTACCAACTCTTCGACGCGGTGGCTGCATTTATTTTCTATGTCAAGCTATGTTTTCCATTAGGCAATCCTGCCAGTAACCCTTCCTGCCCTACAGTGCCAACACTTACAAAACCTGTACCTATGGTGACAGAGCGCTGTCACCTAAGACAAGGCTATACAACACCTCCTCTTCTCCAAACCATGGGGGTGGCAATCTGTAGCTCAAAGACAGAGCAAGGAACATTGCAACTGATAAGAGTACAACACAGGCAATGTTTACAGAAGGTTATCAGCTCAAGATTTTATTTTGCAGGATCAACAGGTTTTGTCAAACAGATGTAACCAAATCCTATAAATGGCATTTAAACAAAGAAAGAAAACTTAAAAAGATCTTTTAACATATAAAAAGGTTACAAAACCCTATGAAGCCTCTATTTTATTTTCCATCTTTCAGAGCAAAAACCTCCCAAAACAATGGTGTCTATTCACCAATATACCCAAACCACACAGTGAATCTATATAACACTATCAATATCAATGTGCACCATCTAAACCCATTTCTTGTAATACCAATGAATAACACCTACACATCAGGTATTTTCTATGGAAATCTATTCACAAAAAGGAAGGAAAATTATGCATCATGGATTAAAAAAAAAAAAATGTTCCGCCTATCGGGCACAGGAGAATAAGGAGCCCAAATATAGAAGCCGACGGGGATCATTTAAAAGGCAGCGTCCCGGGCAGTACCATGATTTATGTATTATTCGTGTGATTAGGGTTTCTGGTAGCGAATCAACAAATGGCAACGTAAAAGAAAAGAACTGAGCTATCCCATTGACTCTACAGGGCGATTTCACATCCTTTGACATAAGCAAAGAGCAAAGGAAAAAGAGAGAGAGAGGGGGATGGGAATAAGGCACAAGCAAGCCAGATCTTACACCATCAGACCACAGAAAAGTGTTATATATCCAATTGGTTTAAAGCCGTACACTTGGATTCTGCACTCCCCAAGCAGGAGATTAGAGGGTTAACCAGCTCAGTACTTCCTGCTACTCCCAGCCAGCTTTAGCAATGCATTCACAATTGCACAGGATGAAAAAAAAAAACAAAAAACAGTCAACTCACCGCGAATGTAGAGCAAAGCTGCAGGCTGGAAAGGGCCGTTGGAATTCGCTGCCTCCACCACCATTCTGTTTCCAGTTTGATTACATGACAGCATCAAAGAATTTCCAGCAGAAATAGTAATAATGTATAATAAAAAAAAGCAGCGTACTCCTTAAAGCAGGGATGGATCCTCCATTTTAGTTATAAAAAAAAAAGAAGGAAGCAGGCAGGTCTGCAAGCCGGAGGGAACTGGCTAGTTGGTGATGTCAGCAAACAAGAGGTCGCCGATTGGCTGAGCTGCACCGACTGAAAATGACACTAAAAACTACAAATAGAAAAGGTTTGCTGATTGGCTGTCACCATGCATTAAAGCTTCGGCTCTTATGGGGTTTATGCCGAAGCTCCATTCAAGTGTAACTTTTAATCCCCGACACTCAGGAAGTAGAGGTCAGATGTGTGACTGTCCTGCATGGCCAAGCCCTGGACAGGGGGAGAGGAAAGCAAACAGCAGCCTCAGGCTTTGTGTAAGAAGCAGAGCAGGGGATGGGCTAGCTGAAAGGAATGAGACAGCAAATGACCTAGCACAAGACAATGACCAGCAAAAGGAAACACGTCATGAGCAAATAAGGAGACACTATGGAAACAATCTGCAGCCAGGACATTGTATGTGCAACATTGTTGCAAACTTGGAAACAGAAAAATTGCAAGGAAAGTTTCCACACTAATAGGCAAACAGACACGTGTATAAAATGAGGTGACACTATGGGTAAAAGATCACTCTAAACATGGTAAAGATTGCAAAAATTCTAGTATAATAATAGTAATAATAATAATAATAATATAAACATTGCAAAATATAAAGATTTAGAAGAGCTCGGTCACAAGTTCGAATATCGTCCAAGACACTATCTGCATGGAGTTTGCAGGTTCTCTAATAATTCTAGTATAATAATAATATAAACATTGCAAAATATAAAGATTTAGAAGCGCTCGGTCGCAGGTTCGAATATCGTCCAGGACACTATCTGCATGGAGTTTGCAGGTTCTCCATTAATTCTAGTATTATAATAATATAAACATTGCAAAATATACAAATTTATGAAGTGCTCAGTCCCAGGTTTGAATCTTAGCCAGGACTATCTGCATGGAGTTTGCAGGTTCTCCCCGTGTTTGTGTGGGTTTCCTCCAAATACTCCGGTTTCCTCACACATTCCAAAAACATGCAGTTAGGTTAATTGGCTTCACCTCAAAATTGACCTTAGACTGCGATAAAGATATATGGCTATGGTAGGGACATTAGATTGTGAGCTCCTTTGAGGGATAGCTAGTGACATGACTATTTATATAGCGCCCATGCAATACGTGGGCGCTATATAAATAGTGTGTAATATTATTTGTAATGACGCTGAAAGAAAGCAAAAAGCTAATCAATTCTCCTGAAAGTTCTCACAGCAAATAAAAAAAAAAAAAAAAAAAAAGTAAAAAACTTTCTGCAGTGCATACAGCCATACCATCAGCGTGTTTCACAAAATTAAAAGGCGGTTCCATTTTTTTATTTTTATTATTATTATTAATATTATTAATAAAGAGGTTTTATTTAACGCCAACATATTACGCAGTGTTGTACATTAAATAGGGGTTGCAAATGAAGACAGTGACACAGGAGGAAGAGCTTACAATCTTGGAAAAGTTATTAGGTTTGTTGGGGCAATTCCCTGCACTTCTTAAAGTGGAAATAAAGTCTCACTTTTAACACGAGCGATTCTGAACGTGGTGATTGCAGAATGAGATGGGCGATGTCCCGGCTGCAATAAGTCATCCTATCCCAAATGTTTTTAAGCTTGTGTGGTCAAAAAGTGGGCAAGGCAACACATGACAAATTTGGTGCTCCCAGGTGTTGCCAGTCACCCATATAATTTTGTCAGCTTTGTACTGCCCCTCCTATACCTTGTTCTAACTTTTTAATGCCCCATTTTTTTCCATGGTCTTTGTATTACGCCTCAACTGTCCAGTTCCGCTGTGTTGTGAGCCAACTTTTCAGTAACCACCCAAACACAGCCGGGTGGTTACTAAAATGTGCCAGGTGGGGTGCCCAGTTAAAAAGGGTCTGGGGAGAACACTGAGCTCTGCTGCCATAAGAAGCTGCACTCGGCGTTCCCTGGCCCAATCTTTAATAGTAAGAAAAGGCTTCATCTGGGTTCCTGTGAGACCTGGGTCTTCTCTACATTGGGATCTATATGTGCCTACATGGGGTGTAAGGTGGTTGTCATTGCTCAGAAAGCTAGTGAACGAGCAAGCTTATAGCAAACATTGCCAAATTAAAGATTGTTAAAGCCAAAGTCAGCTTTTGTATTACTTCCAAAAAATTTATTTCCCCCACAAAAAGACAATGTTTCCTTCTTGTAACAATTTTATTAGCTGGCAATTCTGCCAGTAGAACCATTATTTTTCCTCCTTTCATAACAGGGCTTTACATGCAAACATTTAAATGGACAGATACAAATATGTCGTCATGCATTGTGTTTGACAACTGAATGCACTGGAACGTGTAGCAAGTTTTATTTTAAGCCATGAGTCGTGCTGCAATGCAATGACGTGTTTAGGATGTAATTAGGAATTATTATTAAAACAGTAATTATATAGCACCAACATATTACGCAGCACTGTACATTAAATAAGGGTTACAAATGTCAGATACAAATGATGACACAGAGGATAGGACACTGCCCAAAAGAGCTTACAATCTAAGAATAAATGACAACCCATGGGCACCAATACATGATGCACTAGTGGGAGCAAAATCACTTAATCAGCTATTTATGTTTGGGTACATTAAACCAAAAGTAGTTTAATGTGTTACAACTTTTCTTTCTAAAGTAGGCAAAGTCTTAGGCTACGAAAATGCCAGATGATTCTCATCCAAGAATCACTTCAGATATGGGACGAGAATCTGGCGTGTGTACAGCGCTCGTTCAACATTGTTTATGGAACCGTCTTGGTGGATCCAGGAACTAATGTAATACAAGTGAAGGGGAGAGAGCACAGTGGGGTGCCGCTGACTTGTTAACCCTCCGCCTCTCTCTCTATATGTACAGTGCTCATTCAGTCGTTTGCCGATGGAAACGATTGTGAAAGATCCTTTTCTAACGAAGCCAAAGGCTGCATACATGCGTGCAACTTTCATTGTTGGAAACAACCTTTCGTGATGCCAGTGACAGATGAACGAACAAGCGCTGTACACACAGCGCCCCCCCCCCCCCCCCCTTGACTTGTGGTCGTTACCTATCAGTCAGAACGGATCCATGAACAATGTCAGGCGACCGCTTTACACGTCACATTCTCCCCAGACACAAGCATGACCATTTGTATGGAGCGATCTGATGTGTGTACATCGCCTTAGGCCCGTAGAGATATCAGATTATTGCTGGTTTCAAGATTGTTCCAATGACATATGAACAAATGATTGCTGTACACACAATTCCCTACTGTTCAAAGGAGAGCAGAAGGGCCGGAAAAAGAGCGGCACCCTTCATAGGAGTGCACAGCGGTTACCCCCAAACGGTTGTTCATCAATACTAATACCACTTACTGCCGCCAGCTGCCAAGCGTGCAGATGCTGCTTCTATAACAACCAGCGCTGCGGTGCGAATGTTCAAACGGCTGGCAATTTACAGCAAGACCAAGGCAGGTTCTCTAAGGATGAAACAGATTGGTCAGGAATCTTTGTTGTTGCCTTTCTGCACTGAATTAACTCTTCACGCCAATATTAAAGCGTCAGGATAGTCACTGAGCTGTACTAGGCCACATTCCAAACAAGAAGAAA
This sequence comes from Pyxicephalus adspersus, assembly GCF_032062135.1. NCBI lineage: Eukaryota > Metazoa > Chordata > Amphibia > Anura > Pyxicephalidae > Pyxicephalus > Pyxicephalus adspersus. Next base: position 42,323,801 of record NC_092869.1, on the reverse strand, counting down.
AAAAAAATGAACGTTAAGCCGTTTCATGTGACTATGGAATATCGCAGCTGCACTGATTGCACTGTGCAAAAGCACGGAAAAGGAGTCCAGGTTCCGGTACGGCTTCCTTAGCTTTCCAGATTCCGCCATCAATGAAAGTTTAACATTATGTCTTTATGGTAATTTCCCCAGAATTTTTTTTTGGACCTGGGCAGGAAAAGGCTGTAGGTAGCAGCCTCTGTATTGTGATCCAACTATACAAAGTATAAAACAGCTAGGTGGTCACTGAAAATTGCTGGGCGGTGCACCCGACTAAAAGGGGCCGGGGAGAAAACTGCTTTATATAGCTATGGATGAAGATATACATTTAATTACCAAAAACACTTTTACCAACAAAGCTTAATCAAAAAAGTGTGGTGAGAAAAAAATATTATAAATATTTGTTTTCAATCATTTATATTCAAATGCAAATCATTATCACCATATGCAAAACAAACAAGAGTCAAAATGCAGTTTCCGACCCAGAATTTTTTTAGGGTGGGTGTCAGTCTCTGTATTGTGACCCAACTTTTCAGTGACCATCCAAAAACACCCGGATGGTTGCTGAAAAGTGCCAGGTAGTGCCCTGGCTAAAAGGGGCCGGGGAGAACACTGGAACCTGTTATACATACAACAATTTATCACAACAGGGTTGGGTGGATGAGGAGAATGTTTGTAATAAACTGTAAATATTTTTGCAGGTAATACGACTGTAGCCACTTGTTGCCCTTTTAAACGGCTTTGGTTCCACAGATTACCAGCATAATGCTAATAAGGGAGTGCAGCAGCCTTGTGTGGCTCAGGTATTGTAAAAACAAATATTTCTGACATATGAACAAACAAGATAAGACGTCAAGATAAGCTAATGCATTAGAGGAAAAAAAACAGTCAGGAATTTGGTATGGCATGTAACCAAATTGCCTGTATTTGGTCATGTGATGTTGGTCAGCTGTAACTACGGACTAGCAGAAGCAGAATTATCTTGCAAAGTTCTCCAGTTCCAGCACTACGTTGGCACAGACCAAGTTTTGCAGGGTTGAAGTTCCAGCAACATTAGCACCTGAGCCAAGAGCAGCCAGGACTTTATTTCCCCCTCAATTTAACCGCCTGACCCCAGCACGATCAATGGAAGTGATCTGAACAGTCAAATTCCCCCTAAAAAATTTGTGTTTGTGTGGTAGCAGCAACTGAAGCAAATTTGCTTTCTATAAGGCCTATTGAGCAGAACGATCATCAATAATTCCAGGTTCTGCCCAACTGCTATGGGTATTACAAATGTCATGTTATTGTGACATGTAAATAAATTAGTTACTTTACACGACGGGGTAAAACACCTTTGTGTGATGCACCATCTCCACTGCCAATCTACTTACTCGGAGACAGTTGCAGAGACAGTTAGTGATTTCCCCAATGTATTTTATTGCAGAAAAGGACAGGTGATATCGATCTGCAAACAACAGATACTAACCCGCCTGATTGCCAGCTTCTGGGTAAATGCACAGCTCACCGTATCATGCCAGGAATTTGCAGCGTCTCCCGGACGGGCTCAAACGAACTCATCCTGTTACCTCATCCGAGCCCAGTCAATCATGTTGGCCAAAGATCAGAACCAGGAGGAAAAGATGGCGGAGCCGTGACGGAACAGGAACAGGTTGCCGTCTTTAAAAAATTTTGATAAGGCGGGTAAGGTTATTTTATTGCAGGATGAACCTAGCCTGTAATGAACCTGTTCTGCAATAAAAGGCCTGGCTGGTCGCAATTTATTTTAAGAGTTTTGCTTAAAAAATCGATCCTGCTAGTATCAAGCTCCTAGTACTGGGATGACTAAACTCACTGTACTGTATCTTTTTAGCTGCACTACAGAATGCCTCCCTGTGCTACTGAAATTAGAAGTAGGGGGGGTTGTTCTGTAGTAGAATTCACAAATAGTAATGCAATGTTCTCCCTTAGCTAGGTGCACCACCTGGCAATTTTTCAGTGACCACCCGGCTGTTTTTGGTTGGGTCACAATACAGGGGGCACCACGCACTTCTTCCAACCCAGCTTAAAAAGTTTCTAAGGAGAACACTGGTAATACATTTCAATGATCACCCTTTATCAGACTTTTAAACCTGCACCCTAAGTGACACTTTAGTACGTGCTACCCAAAACCCCACTTTATTGTGATCAGCGCTGATAAAGGGAGACGAGCAAGTACCTATTGTTTGCACTGTTATATTTATAAAAGCCGTTCGCGCCTAACTGGAATCCGTGTTACACGTTCTCTGCCCGGGCCGAAAAAGCTGGTTTTCTCGTCTAAGAAAATACTGGTTGCTGTGAACAGAATTTTATTTTATTTTCCTAATCCTAAAAATGTCCGCACATCATAAACCTATTTTCAGCCAAACAGAGTTTGTGTTTTTTTATTGTAAGCGGTGTTTAAATCTCTTGGCTCTGACCCCTCTCTAGGTTCCTTTCTTCTGGGACAATGGAAATAAACCTTGTAATGTTTCCGCTCTTGCTGCATCCACTTCCGTCAATTGAGCAGCAAGGTTAACTTAGGATTTGGAGCAGCCAGCACCTGTGTATTTGATCTTCTTATATTTTTAAACAGGATTTATATAACGCCAACATATTACGCAGCGCTGTACATTATAAACCCAAGAAAACGTGGACTACACTACAGACCGGGAATGCGCTGCCTTTTGGAAATTGTTTGCGTTATAAATTTAGTACATGATCCGTATGAAGGTAAACTTTGTTATTGCAGCTTTTAGTTTAGTTTTAGAGTACAGGAAAAAAAACTTTTATGGAGTTGTATAAAGAAAGGTTTCTGGCATCCAACAGCTGTTGTCTGCACCTTTATGAAAATCAAAATGCACGCCGCTGGACAAGCCAAATGACAAGTTCCTACAAACAGAACAGCTGCAGGTTAATGCAAACATCTACAAAAATATTCATTTAAAATAGAGAACAAGTATTGCAGCAGATTTTTAGTAGCTGCAATATTTTATTTACCTTATAGATTTTTTCTTTTAGTCCCAAATTCTCTGAGCTGCCCAGGGGCCGGGATAATGTAACTCCAGAGAGCATGTACACAAGTTATGGCACCAGCGGCCAAACAATGGCTGCTGGTGACAGCGGGAAAACACATTTTGGCTGGAAGATGACCAGGAGATGATTGAAGGGTAATGCAACAAATTAGAGGACAGATCGGCTATTAATGCAGAAGTGGGAGAAAAATCACCATATTGGGATGCTGAGCATACTTGAGAACTTTATAACATATGCTTTATGGACTCACGGCGGTATTTATTGAAATTAACGTAAATCCTAAGAAATAGTATGCTACGGCTTTGCTACCTCCTAGCTCCTTTCATACCTGAGGTATTGGCCACTCTCGGATGAATAGTAAACGGCACCATATGTGCATGAGGTTGCGGCAAACATGGTTCTTCAAAAGTCAACCCTATGGTCGTTGGGGATATGGGGTAAAGCGGCCTTCTGAAAAAGTACTACGTTGCATTACAGCCCCATGTGCAAAATGTTTCCAACCACCCCGAAAACACTCAAATGAAAGCTTTTAAGGACCACAACTGAAGTGGGAATAAGGTTCTTGGCATTAGGCAATGCTTTATTGAAGAATGGACAAGTGACATCCCTTCTGCAATAAGAATTCTGACCTGACTGATCACGGTCTTATCTGTGAAATTCTGCAGACCTGCGCATGTGCAGCTCAGCGTTGGTTATGTCATCCCGGCTCAGCCTGATCAAGATGGCCTAAAATTGGAAAGTAGAGAGGAAAAAAGATAGCAGCTCCCGTGACAGAACCAGGACAGGCGATAATACTCTAGGTTTTTTCTACTTCAAGCCTGCAGCAGAACACTAAAGTGCAGTGTTCTCCCTGGCCCCTTTTAGCTGGGCGCACCACCCGGCACTTTCCAGTAACCTGCTGGATGTTTTTGGGTGGTTACTGAAAATTGAGCTTTGAAATTAGCTCTTAAAATCCTATTGCAAATGCTAAAAACAGAGGCAGCTGTAAAACTTCTTTCTGAAAAATGCTTGATAAGATACGATCTATGCATTATGCAGCTTTTGAATTGAGCAGTCAGCCATCAAGGCCCCCAGTGGTGATTTTCCCCAATAGGTTTGTGCATTATTAAACAAGATTTATATAGTGCCCACCTATTACGCAGCGCTGTACATTAAATAGGGGTTGCAAATGACAGACAGATACAGACAGTGACACAGGAGGAGGAGAGGGCCCTGCCCTGAAGAGCTTACAATCTAGGAGATGCAAGGCAAAGTGGCTGTAAAGCCTACCACTTGAATACTTTCTACTGGCCTCTTCAGCAATTCCTCATCCCCCCCCCCCCCCATTACAGCTACCACCAAGTAAACCAGAGTTGGAGCATTTGCTATCATTTGACAGTGCTTGGGCCTTGCAAATGTCTGCTAGGCCTAACTTTGCATCATGGAAGGTCATCACATGATCCTCATACCGATGGCACGAGGTTTTTGTAACAGTGGTTGTTACAGAAGAAACAAGGGGAGTGCAAGAGATGGTAAGCATAGTCATCTGGACGTGGGCTTTAAACAGATATTGTTGCAAAATTGACAGGGTCTCTTTAAATTTTTTTGCTCTTGGTAACATTTATTTATTTAGAACATTCACAGCAGTTTGCAGCTTTCAATTAAAAACTTTCCAGCTGTGCATCCCTGTAGATGAGAAGCTCCTCCAAGGCTGGGGGGAAGGAGATTATAAGATAGCAGCAACTCCTAGATTCTGTGCTATCAACATGTCAGTTCTCCATCATGCCAAGCTGAAAATCATTAACAAAAAAAGCAAATTAAACAAAAATCAGTGACCTTTATAAGAACTTTCCTGACTCGCTTTGTTCAACCTCCCTCACAGGGGAATAGTTTCTAATTTATTTAACGCAGGCCTGTGGGAGCTCACAGACCAGTAACTAGGAGAAAACATTTACAAATACATGCACAAGCAAACCTGAATCTGAATCCTATTTGTATTGCCATCACTTAACCCCTTTTTTCTTACTTGAATCTAATGCTAGACAGAAAATCCTAAACACGGTCACAGTGCATGGTCTTCAATGTTTCTCAATTTTGGAAAAACTGAAATGCAAATATGGGCACCATAAAAAAAAAGCTCCCTGCGTTATAACACAAGAGTTACATTTTCTTGTTCCCCCATATTATTAAATCAATGTGTTTGCTGCCACCTGGTGGGCAGTCACTTTAGTTTTTCTCTCCTGGTTTCACTAAAGACAGGAAGTGAAGATTCAATTAGCAAAATCCATTTCCCTAATCAGGTTTACATTATATCAATCATTGGTTGTATCTGCTTCCTGGGTTAGATGCTGCTTTCACAGCTCTATTCCTTCACAGTACAGACCATGCTAACCTCAAATTCTATTGTAGAAAAGCTTCTTGCCAATTGCAAACCCTGATCACCGCAATGGAATATCTGCAGATTGCAGACCCAACAGCAATGCTTTCTAAATAATTAAATCAAAGAAATGGTATGATATCCATACTGTACTGAGAGCATTGGAGGAGCAAACAGGTGTAAATGGTGTTAGTGAAGATAGAAGTGATTTGCAATTTGTGCTGCATGGGTAAATATAAAGGGTGATTTGTGGAGTACAGGTAGTCCCCTAGTTAAAAACATCCGACATACGGACGACTCCTAGATATGAACGGGACTTCCCTGCTTGCTTCTGTGCCAGACTAAGGCTTGATAAGACTGAGCTCTTCTGCAAGCTCCTGTAACTCTTTAATGGCCAAGACAATTTCTGCAGTTGTTTCTTGTTGCATATCAAAGCACAGCTTGCTGCAGAAAGTAATGAAATGTCTAGGCTCCATAAAGATTTTTTTCTTTTTTTGCTTTGTTTGTGATTAACTCACAGTGAGGATTTCATACAGTAACTGACACCACGCTGCCTAATAATATGTTGAGACAAGCATTTGTACTAATTGCATTTATTAAAATAATGTACCTGTTCTGACTTACATAAAAATTCAACTTAAGAACAAACCTAAAGTCCCTATCTCGTATGTAACCCGAGGACTACCTGTATTTCACAGTCACCAATTTCACCAAACCTATTGTATATGAAACCCCAATAATGAACTTTTGCCCTTTATAACTTTTGATTTGTTAAAGAAGATCTAAAGTTCCAATTTAAAGATTTGCAAACAGACAGGGCTTTATTGCAGACTGGACAGAAGATGAGTCTTCTGCAATAGGAATTCTTATCTGCCTCATGGCTCTTTATCTGACAAATTCACTGAGCTAGGATACGGCACGTCTTTGCTTCCCCTGCCGTTTCCAGGACCGAATGAGCTCCCATGTGCCTGCGCGGAAGTTACATCATTCTAGCCAATCAAAAAGGCCAAAAATCAAAAGAAGGAAGATGGCAGCACTCGCAATAGAATGGGGAGCAGCAATTAAATAAAGAGAATATTTTCACTTCAAATATACCATTGGAAGCATCTTATATCTGATCATTAAACACAAAGTTGCCAATTGAATATGACATTCATAACCTCTTAGATTGTAAGCTCTTTGGGGCAGGGCCCTTTCCTTCTCCTATGTCACTGTCTGTATCTGTCATTTGCAATGCCTACTTAATGTATAGCGCTGCGTAATATGTTGGCACTATATAACTCCTGTTTAATAATAAAAATATTAGCTGTCCTGTGCTATCTTTATGAGTCTAGTTAAGACACTGGAAAGGATTCAGTAGTTTAGCAACTGAGGACTGGGCAGGGCCGAGACCACTCAGTCCAGAGAAATACTGCATGTTGTCTGCCCATGATAAGACTTAGGAGCGGAGTGCATTTCTGGCACATGAAGAGGCTTTAAATGACCTTTCTGGCTATCTGTAAGGCTGGGTACACACACAAAATGATTCTCATCTGATAATTTCCTCAGGGCTCGGACGAGAATCTGGCGTGTGTACAGTGCTCGTCATCCGAATGACCATCCTGGCTGATCTATGGATGAGGAAGGATCGTAATTAAAGTGAAGGGAAGAGAACGCAGCTGGGTGCGGCTCCATCGTTCACCCCCTCCCCTCTCAATAGAGCAGAACGGTACTGCATGTACAGCGCTCGTTCATGCATCGTGCAGTCTTTTGTCGTTGGAAATAATCGTGAAAGATCCTTTCCAATTATTGCACGTGTGTACCCAAGCCTAAGGGTGATATTCTTCCCAATAGCCAGCAATGTAGGAGGAATTCTTCCCATTGACCACCATACTAATGTACTGTGGATATAGTAATTATAGAATTATTCCTAAAACCTGAAAGGTATTTCAAGGGGCTCCCCCATGGTAAAAAGGTTGGTTTAAAAAGGATAAAACTTGGACAAGTGTGCATGGAGTGAAGACATATACTCTAAATTTGCACTGACACCTTAATGGAGAGTCACTCCCTGTCAGTTTATATATACATGTCTAAAGCAAGTACTTCTCTTATGGTGAAGACAACATTTAGGGAGTGGCAGATCACATACAGACCAAGCCCATCAAAAGGCTAATCTATGCAAAACATCTTTATAATCCTAAAACCGCAGTCCTCTGCATCCCACAAGCATGCAGCTATTAGAGGCCACTATGCATTATTTTATTAGAGACATGCAGCTATTAAAGCAGATCTAAACTCAATGTTTTTACTTTAAATAGAAGGGTAGACAACCCTTTTATATAAAGTAAAAATTTGACAGAATTGGAGCGCAGAGCCTCCCGGGATACCTATGTCACACATCCTAGGAAGCTCTGGCTGCTCCTTCTGCGCATGTCCACTAGGAACCGTTTTTTTAATGGGAGAAAAAAAATGCCAGTGAGTTTGGCACTTTTTTCCCCGCTTTTTACATCACCTGTGCAGTGCGAGATCGAGTGACGTATGAACAAGATGGCGGCGCCCGGTGCTTCTCTGCGCCAGGTCCAAGAAGAATACCAGGACGACGTGGAACCCAAATGAAGAAACCTCCTGATGCATCGACGGAGCTGCTGGAAAAAAAGGTTAATGTGATTTATTTTTAGTTTAGTTCCACTTTAAGGGGGCCACATTGCATTGTGGATTTTGAATGGGTGTACCTACAATAAACCTGACACTGAAAAAGTATTCAGTGACTTGTGGCTGCAGGCAGTGTGGAGCAATGAATCCTCAAAGTAAAAGCAATGAAGTCATTTAGAATGTTTTCTCACCAGCTTAGCACTACAGCTCACTGGCTCCTACTCCTAGGGAACCTGCCAATCCGTCTCTACTGGGAGGGGAGGCTCAGCTGCTGAAAGGGCAACTAGAATTATTGTAAGCGTTTCAGCTGCACGATTTGAGGATTAATTGCTCGCTCCACAGCGCCTGGAGCTACAGGTCAGAGACAGTTTGCTTTATAGCTTACTTACTGCCCAATATGCAAATACCTAAATAGCCTCAGGTTCACCGTGAAACTTATGCACCTTGCACGCTCAACATATCAATATCGGCCTTCAGCTTCTAAGTCTGATCTGGCTTTCCTTTCCTCTCCTCTCCCCACTACGTATGCGTCTGTTGGACAGAAATGCAAAGAATATTAAACTGCTGAACATATGCGTCTTTGTGGGCGGTCATGACATATTTTTGAGCAGAGAATTACAGAGTGCATAGCAAGTGAACCAGGCTTAGGGGGACCTTCGGGAATGAGGGGTATATGCAGCCCCCTGAAGTGCTAGCTTTCAAATTACAAGAAAACTGCAATATATCAGTTATATCAAGTTATGAAAATGGCAATATATCAGTCAGCTGATCATTTACCATCATTAAGAAGCATCAGATGACATTTGAATTGTCAGTTAATATTTGCTGAATTTATTCAATGAGGTTGGTTTCACGTTGAACATTTGCAGCGTGTTACCGCAATGCTTACCTGCCCCGCACATTCGCCGTACCTAGGACGGGCGGCAAATGAGGATTCTATGCTAAGTTCTATGCTAAGTTCTCATTTGCATTCGTCTTCTGCTCCCGTCCCAGATTCATGCTATAAATAACAGGAGTCTGCAGGGCGAAGTGCCGGCAACACTGAATGTGCCTAGATTAACCTTCTGGTTATAAATATGCCCCAGGGTGAGGACTCGAACCTTTGAGACTTCACAATGCAAACCTGCAATGACCTGCAATGATTTCCTCTCTAATACCTTCTAATTCTGGATTTAAGAAGATGCCTCTGCGGGTTTTCAGGGATACCTTCCAGGTACAGAGACATGAGCAGCCAGGCCCCTGCAGGAAGGAGAAGGCGTCTGATAAGCAGCAAATTTCGGCAGTACAACCTGCAAATCTCTGTGTTGCTTTGAAATAGGTAGATATTTCCATCAGGATCTGTACTAAAGAATAAGAACATTAGCAGGTGCAATTCCTCTTAATAACTAAGCCCAAAAGCAAAATCGGTAATATACAGTAAATCTCGATGATCCTGTCGGAAATGCAGAGTCATTGGTCACTTCCTGTGAGCTGCTCTGGAAGCATAACAATCCTGTCTCTACTAATCCCCTCATCCCCCATATACTTCTGTGCATGCGCAGTGAGATCGTTAAGTTTTTTCCCCAACCTACATCACCCGATCTGGTGCCTGCGCAGTCCGAGATCGGGTGACTTAGGCAGAGGAACACGGAAGAAGAGAGGAGAATATGGCGGCGCCTGGTGCTACCTCTGCGTCGGGCCCAAAACGGATACAGGGACAACGCAGGACCTGATGGAAGAAACCTCCCGATGGATAGACTGATCTGCGGGATTGAAGGTAAGCGCGTTTTCTTTGTTTTAGTGTAGTTTTGGGCTTACTTGCACTTTTAATATACCCATAGAGTGGGGTACCCCAAAGTTAGCATGGGGTAAAGGTATGTTTGGATGGAGAGAGAATAAGTACAAATATTTGACTAGAACCCAGTACACACAGGAAATTCTCATTGCTTGAAACGATCACAACAAAGAGCGATAGATGAAAGAATGAGTGCTGTATACACAGCCCCTGTTACTTTCTAAAGAGAGAGGATGAGGATGTGCAAGTGGCACCCAATTGTGCTCTCCTCCCTTGACTTATATAGCCATTGTTCCTCATCGGTTGTCCAAGAACCATTTTTATGGATCCATGAACGACAATAGGCCACCACTGTGCACATCGGATTCTCATCGGAGACAAGCTAACCATTTGTATCAGGTGAGAATCCTCTTACGTGTACATAGCCTTAGCATTCACTCCCCTAGAAGCTGGCTTTTTCCTTTTCTGTCTAACTCCAATTTGCAGGTGGATCCTTATCCTGTATAGTACAGGACTGCTGCTCCTGCATTGTATGCGATGATGTCAGAGAGATGCCACTGGCCTGGTAGCAAAGTGAAACAGCTTGAACTTGTTGCACAGAGAATGACGCCTGCAAGATTGGGGAATACCGCAGTATTTTTATTCAACGCAGAGGGGACCCTGACGCATGTAATTAAACAAGCTGTTCAGGGTTTGGTTTTAGCATTCATTGCTGAAATGGAATATACATTATGGGAACATGCAAATATAATGCAACAAATTTTAAAACAATAAAACAGAATTTCCCATCTACAGCACCTATTTTTCCATGACATACATAAAATACAAGCTTATGATGGTCTCCGACAATGTAAAATACAATGACCCCATTACCTAAAGACAATATAATCTGGGTTGCTTTGGCCTAGGTCACATGAGGACCTTGTGGGATGCTTCAAAGGAAGTAACAGATACATTTGTGCTCCAATGTATTGCGGTTGGCTCATGCTAGCACACAAACGTAATTTACGAGAAGTATTTATTTTGCTGAGGGTTCCACTTTAAGAGAGAATATAAATGGCAATATAAAAAGGTCCACCTGGAGTGGTGGTGACCCCCAACGAGCCACAGAAACAGCAACGCGACAAAATAAGCCAAGAGATATTCTTTATCCAGAAAACAACAATGGTAAGAGGACTGATATGGTTTCCTGGATTAGTTCTGCTCGTCATACCAAAAATAACAGAGGACGCAACATTTATATTCCAAGATTAAAATAGAAAAACACTACTAAAACCGGCTCAAAGTGTGCAAGACAACCAGCAGAAATTAGCTTCAGAGGATCTATACTGCAAAATCAGGCCAATCGTTTGTATGTAAATTATTTGGGGTTAGTAGCTTCAATTACACCGGAAAGCATGCATATAACTGCAGAAAAAGCTATGCGGCAATTAGCTGAACACCTGAGCTGCAAACTTATTCTGTGTCAGTGATTCTGAAAGGTAATAAAGGCAGAGAATCAGAACAGCCGGGTAAGTAAATATATTTTTTTAAACCAGGTCAGCAATGGCAGCTTACATAACCTCCTATTTAAGGCTTGGTTCACACAAGCAAAGGGTTGCAATGAGGTTACTGCTTCCTAACTGCAGGTAACCATGGTCTCCGGACGGACCGTTCAGAATGAACGGGCACGGTGGCAAACCCTAGAAAGAGGAGGCTGGGAATCCCAAAAGGCTGTGGGCTGCTTCTTCTGCACATGCCGGAGAGCAGACATGCGTCATCCAGGAGCTTTCCTGTAATGTAAAAAAAAAAAAAGAAAACTGTATGCACAATGAGATCTGCACTTTTTTTTACATTTGGAGGAAGACACGTCACCTGATCTCACATCTGCACAGTGCAAGTTCGGGTGCATGGGTCAGACCACATCTGGATAATGCAGTCCAGTTTTGTGCACCAGTTTACAAAAAGGACATTGTGGGATTGGAGTGAGTGCAGAAAGGGCAACTAAACTAATAAAAGGAATGGAGGAGCTCAGCTATGAGGAGAGATTAGCTGAACTGAATCTATTCTCCCTCGAGAAGAGACGTATAAGGGGGGATATGATCACCCTGTATAAATTTATAAATGGTCCATATAGAGAACTCTCTTCCCCATTATTCACTGTGAGATCATTACAAAGAACAAGGGGGCGCTCTTTGCGTCTGGAGGAAAAGTAGTTTAAGCTCAGGATAAGGAAGGGATTCTTCACTGTAAGGTCTGTGAAAATGTGGAATCGGCTCCCTTAGGAAGTAGTTTCAGCAAGTTCCATAGATTGCTATAAGAAAAAGCTGGATGATTTCTAAAAGCACAGAATATAACTGGGGATTAAAGTTTTAAAGTAAAGTTAACAGACTGCTGATCCAGGGAACATCCGATTGCCTCATAGTATTAGTAAGGAATTATTTTCCCCTGTTGGAGCAAATTGTACCAGGGTTTTTTTTTTGCCTTCCTCTGGATCAACTATGTCCATCTGGTTTTATATCTGGGATATGTTTATTTCCCTAGTGGTTGAACCTGAGTGGACTTTTGGTCTTTTTTCAACCTGACCTACTATGTAACTATTTTGGGCAGGGTCCTCTACTTTACTTTTAAATATTTCTTTATTGGCAGCAATAAAATACAGATACATGCAAAACCAAAATCAGTGGCATATTAGTACAAGCATATTCTGACACTCCACCATTTTCCACTTTTCCATACAGAAGATTATAATCAACGAGATCGATAAACTGTAACCAATACCCAAACATAACAAATGGGTAAAACACATGGAACAACTAATAAAGAACCAGACACGCCACCACTAACACATCTTTCAAAGAATTCAAAGAATAGTATACAATACTAAAAGATTGAATATCCATAACCATCCATCTTTGGGCTCCCAACATATGGCTAACTCTGCCAGATTAAATTTAACCTAAAACTTCTAGTTTCATACCAAACCATATGACGGAAAAAAATCAATGTCGTTAGGTTGAGTGGGTGACAAAGTATATTGTAAATACTGCATCCAAGTGTCAAAGAATTTTTGTGTATGGGTGTCACGATGTTGGGTGGCCTCTGTTTTATCTATTACCATCATAGTTTTGAAGTATCGTAAGAGCTGAGAGGTAGTGGGAGGGAGGGGTTCAATCCATTGTTTAAGCGTGCACTTTTTAGCAGCTAAGAGGCAGAGATGCTCAAATTTAGAGATTGGTGTTCGTATTTGTGTCCGGGTAAGAGATGACAGCCTAGAAGCATCATAGAAAAGTGCAAAATGGGGATTTACTGGTCTAGCATGCCCTGTAACCAAGTGCAAAAAATCAAAAACTTTTTCCAAAAAACAAGAAATAACAGGGCATCTCTCCTTTTCTTGTGTCAGTGTCTGTATCTGTCTGTCATTTGCAACCTCTATTTAATTGTACAGCTCTGCATAATATGTTGGCACTTTATAAATACTTTTAATAATAATAATAATAATAATATAAAAGAAAAGAGAAGCCGAGACAGCGCTGAACTTGCTGTACTCGGTTTGTGGATGAATTGAGGGTTTGTTTTTTTTTTTTTTTAATTTGTGAAAGTTCTGCTTTAAGTTTAAAATATAATCATAAACACATTTGCTTTTGTTGGAAAACTGGTATCCATGAATATTTTTGTAAAAGAAAGGAAAAATTCACTGCTTAACAGCTGCAAGGGGAAAAAAAAAGTCTTATGGTTATCAGCTGGCTTCATTTGAGGAGATTCGATCCGGATGAACTTATGAAGCAAACCTTCTTAAAGATTCTCTACTTTGGCCTTTTTAGCCCTGCAAGAATATAAACCTCACTTTACACACGTCGTCAAGAGAAACAGTTTCCACGTTTATTTGTATGCCATCTATATTCAGTCATCTGTATGGAGATGCCCTTTAAAACACATGAATAATTTAAAAACAACAATGCTCATCTACCTTTGAGAGCCGGCAGCTTCTGCAGTTCCCGGTTATTGCTCACGTTAAATCTGGAGGAACTCTGTCGTTTCTCTTTCTTTACCACAGTCTGTGGAGTAGGTACCTTAATTTTCGATACCTGAGCTGGTGGGGGAGTGCTGTTTGACTTCTTGTTGGACACCTGTAGAAAAATAAAAAAGCGGGTATAATTCACTAGGGAAAGGATGGAAATCGAAGTATAAGCAATCTGCTATAGGATTCTGCAGCCAGCTTTATTTTCTAGACTGTAGGAACTTGGAAGCACCAAGAAACGGATAAAAGCAGCCATGGTAAGTTCTGAGTTACACCGGCTACCTCACCTGTAAGCCTTGTCCACTGTGTAATCTGCATGTGAAACTAAGGGGGAAATTTTTACATACCATATGCTTCCTCTTCTGTAGCAAAGTTAGTTAAAAAAGTTTAACATTTTCTTTTAGATGTACCTTCTGGCTATAAGACTAGTCAGAGAACACTAATGGGCTTAATATCTGTATTTCCATGCAAAAGGCGTTACATTTTTTTTTTTGCATAGAAATTTATTTTACATTGTAGGCCTATAATTCTTAGGGCTTAACTCACCCAAATATGTCCAATGTTTTCTGATAAACTTTAAATGAAAAACACAAAAATCTGTTAAAGAAAATAGTGAAACATATAATCTAACTGTACAGAAGCATATAAATATATATAAAAAATATAAAATGATATAAACGTTTCTTTGTATTGGACTCAATACAGCTTTTTTGTATTGAATCCAATACAAAATTATTTGAATTTCCCGCCGCTCCTCCTGCCCGCACCAACATCACCAGGAAACCCCAGAGATC
>NC_092869.1:42270717-42308218 GCF_032062135.1 Pyxicephalus adspersus | reverse complement strand
TATGCTAATGGCACGGTAATTGCAAAGCTAAAATAGTATGAACATTTCCTTCATCGGTGACAAAAACACTTGCTTCCACTCACTTCATGTTCTGGATTATCTTGTCCTTCTTTTCCACTTTTGACACTCTTTCCCGCTTTTGGAGGTTCCTAAAACAAACAAAAAAAAAAATATGTGTCAGAAAACATAACAGGAACACACAGATTTCAATAAAAACGGACAGCAATGTAAGTCAGGCCAGATCTGCAAAAGCAGATTTTCAATTGGCTGCTATGGGCTACAGAATACAATGCTTTGTCAAATTGCAAAATAACTATTTAAATTTTTGGTAACTACAGGTTTGTCTCATGAGAGGTACATTATTTTTATCCAGTATTCATATAGCGCCGACACAAAGTTACATAGTCATGTCACTAGCTGCGCCTCATAGGAGCTCACAACCTAATGCCCCTACCTCAGTCATATGTTATTTACACAGTTTAAGGACAATTTTGGGGGTAGCCAATTAACCTAACAATGTTTTTAGAATGTGGGAGGAAACTGGAGTACCTGGAGAAAACACACGCAAGCACGGGGAGAACTTGCAAACGCCATACGGATAGGGTCCTGGCTGAGATTCAAACCTGGGGCCTAGAGCTGTAGTGCTAACCACTGAGCCACTGTGCTGCACATAAATGAATATGTAGGTAGGCAAGTCAGAAAATGAATAGCTGGACCAGCAAAGACAGTAGTTAGACACTGCCAGAAGAGGAGAGAGCTATGACAAGGAAGAAGGTGAGTGCACATTAGAAGCCCCCAAATGCCTAACACCACCCAGCACAGATCCTTATGGCCTTCTGTGCATTCCCTGGCCGCTGAGGAGTCTGACCACTGCACTTGGTGCATGAGCATGTGCGTCAAGAAACACAACTGAAGGCTCCAAGGCCAGATAAGCTGAGCAATCTATCACGTTAACCATCCTAGAGCACGATGGACAAAATTATTACAAATGAGCATTTAAAACACTCGCCTAATGCACTAAGCTACGATCCCGAAAAACACTCAAAATGTAATTCATTGTTCAAGCAGCATAAACACCTTGGTTAGTATCGGCCCCTTGCAGTCCCTGCACAGAAATGCACAAAAGAACCACAAGAGGTGATTAATTTGTGTTGGAATGGAAGGAGCAAGCTGAATGGTGGGGAGAGATTGGTGCGTAAGTGTGCGGTTTCCTCCTGTCACTGACCAATCACAGGCTGGAGGAAGGAGACCAGTAAGTGAAGGTGAAGCTACAGCAAAGAAAAGTCAGGTCAGCTTTACTGCTGCGCAATGTAAATATTAGGGCTAGCTAGACAGAACTATATACACTTTCTTGAGCAAAACCACTCCTAGATATCTAGCATCTTTAATTAAAGCTAAATGACCAAATGGGCAAGCAACCAGCATTTTCAGCATGTTTCTTTTATGACAGGGTCTCTTAATATAGAAAACCACATCACAGCATTTACCTACAAACTATATAGCACAATCATTGCAAATAGGACATAACCACATGTATCAAGATGGCGTGGGGGGATGTGTGCGATAAAAACTTTGATGCTAGTTGTTTAACAGGAAAGAAATATGTAAATCTTTCTTTTTATTAGGCAATAAGCAAAATATAACCAAAGCCTGAACATAGAGATAAAAAACCAGAGCGCTTCCTTACTGATTGACACCCTTTTCAGAGAACTATGAACATTTCCTGCAGAAAATGTCATCACCTCTGTGTCCTTACCGAAACTTGCAACCTTTAGTAGAACCTTAACGCAACCTTACATGCAATGTGTATGGAATGCCAAGAACAAAACAATATATCTCAATACATTTAGATTGGAATAAACCCATAATGAGTGAGAAAAAGCAAACAAATATTTTGCATTTCATTAGTAATACTAAATATAGCACAATGAATGATAATAGTAACAATAGTAATACTTCACTATGAGCTGATCAATGAATCAGAGCCGCCACAGTCCTTGTCAGCACCATTATTTTACTAATGTATTTATCTTTTTAAAAATATTCATATTAATGGTCTGCGGGATTTAAAATGATGAATTTAGTGGTCCGTGAGGTCGGAAAGGTTGGCGACCGCTGGGATATAGAGTGGGCGCAGGGTGTTTGCCATGGCAGGATAGAGAATGCTGGGTGGGAGGCACGCAGTGACAGTATATGGGGGGGATTCGCAGGATACAGCATGCTGGGTGGGAGGTGTGAAGTTGCAGTATAGGATGCTGAAGGGGAGTGTGCAATCACACCATTGTATATGGAGGGGGCCACGGCTGCAGTTGCCATATAACGGATGTATGTAGATGCCCCCCCACCAGCGAGGTAGCACTGGGGGGTACAGTATGTGAATCAGGCAGTGGGTGTTTAGTTGCAGTAAATGTCATGTGAATGTGCAGTTGTAACGTCCTATACGTTGTGTGTCATTCATGTGTATGAATTGCGGAGGGTGAACCAAACATATAGAACAGGTGAAGGTGCTCAGTGGGCAGGACCAACCGGTAAGTGACCACAGTACAATAGGTAGGTGAATATGGTGCACTGGGTAAAAGGTCACAGTACAGTAAATAGGTATTGGGGTGCGATGGGTAACATGTGTAGGTATATGGTGGTTGTATGACATATCAGGTAGGTGGAAATGGTGCAGTGGGTAGGTGGTCATCATAAAGTAGGTAGGTGAATGTGGTGCAGTGGGTAAATATTCACCGTAAAGTAGGTGGGTGAATGTGGTGCAGTGGGTAGGTGCTCACCAAACAGTAGGAGAGTGAATGAAGTGCACTGGGTAGGTGGTCACCGTACAGTAGGTAGGTGAATGTGGGCCAGTGGGTAGGTGGTCACAGTACAGTAGGTGGGTGAATGAAGTGCACTGGGTAGGTGGTCACAGTACAGTAGGTGGGTGAATGTGGTGCAGTGGGTAGGTGGTCACCATACAGTAGGTGGGTGAATGTGTGCAGTGGGTAGGTGGTCACCATACAGTAAGTAGGTGAATGTAGTGCAGTGGGTAGGTGGTCACCATACAGTAGGTAGGTGAATGTAGTGCAGTGGATAGGTGGTCACCGTACAGTAGGTGGGTGAATGTGGTGCAGTGGGTAGTATTAGTAGTCACAGTATACAGAATTAGTATTAAAGTGTCCTCGTAGTGTTTGTCATGCACGGAGAAGGAAGTTGCGGTGTGCGGGTCGCAATGTCAGCGGTAACCGGAAATCCCCGGGCAGTGTTGTCGGTGCCCGGTAAGTTTCCCCCCCCCACTAGGGGCGGGATAGGCCCTGAGCGGCGGCTGAAGTTGTGTCCCTTTCCCCCAACAACACTTACTTTCTCCTTCTTGTTCTTATTCGGCATGGCGACGCTCCCGGTGGTGTTGGCGGCAGTCGGTGACACTCACCCCTCCCCCGCCCGCCTCTCTGGCAGCTCCGTCTCCCTCACTCTTCCCAGGCTGCTGCCGCAGCGCCTCACCTCCGGCCGCGCCCGCTGCCATTGGACGCTTGCAGTCACGTGGGTCAACGTTCTGGCGTCACGCCCCTCCCTCAGCTCCGGTGACACCCACTCCATCCCTGATACAGCTCGCGAGACCTGGCGTGCCCGGGGATGGTCGGTGCGCGTGACCCGGTAATAGGCGAAGCGAAAGGGCGAAGTGCGGAGACCGGGAACTTCCCCAACTATCAACCATCATCCCATGTCATCACTACTACACCCTTCATCATCCATCATCCTGTTCCCTTACTAATTTACTCCCCATCATCCTGTCCCCTCACTACTACACCCCACATCATCCCATGTAATCACTACTACACCCCATCATCCTGTGTCATTACGACTACACCACCATCATCCTGTGTCATCACTACTACACCCTTCATCATCCTGTGTCATTACTACTACACCCCCCATCATCGTGTGTAGTCACTACTACACCCCCCATCATCCTTTTTCATTACTACTACACCCCATCATCCTGAGTCATCACTATTACACCCTCATCATCCGGTGTAATCACTACTACACCCCCCATTATCCTGAGTCATCACTACTACACCCTCCATCACCCATCATCCTGTTCCCTCACTACTTTACCCCCCATCATCTTGTGCCCTCACTACTACATCCCCCATCATCTCGTGTCATCACTACTACTACACCCTTATCACCTGTCCCCTCACTACTACACCCCACATCATCCCATGTAATCACTACTACACCCCTATCATCCTGTGTCATCACTACTACACCAACCACCATCCTGTGTAATAACTACCACACCCCTGTCATGCCGTATCATCACTACTACACCCCTCATCATCTTGTGTCATCACTTCTACACCCTTCATCATCCTGTGTCATTACTACTACACCCACTATCATCCTGTGTAGTCACTACTACACCCCCCATCATTCTGTTTCACCACTACTACACCCCATTATCCTGAGTCATCACTACTACAGCTCCATCATCCAGTGTAATCACTACTACCCCCCCATCATCCTGTGTCATCACTACTACACCCTTCATCATCCATCATCCTGTTCCCTCACTACTTTACCCCCCATCATCCTGTGCCCTCACTACTACATCCCCCATCATCTCGTGTCATCACTACTACTACACCCTTATCACCTGTCCCCTCACTACTACACCCCACATCATCCCATGTAATCACTACTACACCCCTATCATCCTGTTTCATCACTACTACACCCCCATTATCCTGTGTAATCACTACTACACTCCCTATCATCCTGAGTCATCACTACTACACCCCACATCATCCTATGTAATCACTACTACACCCTCCATCAGGCTGTGTCATCACTACTACACCCACCATCATCCTGTGTCATCACTACTAACTACTACTACACTCCCCATCATTTTTGGTCTTGGTCCTGGTCTGTGATCTTTATCATGTACTTCTGTAGCACCAACATATTACGTAGCGCTGTACAATGTCCATAGTCATAGTATTCGTCAGGACAGATCCATGAATGACCAATGGGGAACGACCGCTATATAAGTCAATAGAGGACAGCACCTCGCTGGTCCTCCCCTCTACAAAGGACAGAATGGCGCTATGTGTACATCGCCTGTTCCTTCATCTGTCACTCTCTGACGTGTGCAGCCTTACACTCCTCCATACTGTCAGTGGGGTTACCAACTGCCTCCCTGCTCGTTGTATAGAAGACCAATCCCATCTTCCTGGTGCTCAGGGACAACAGACCAATATTGCAGAAATAAATGTAAAAATAAGATAAGCTGCAATCCGTCAGGTTGGTAATGTAGAAGAGACAATTGATGTTCCTTCTGCAATAAAACAAACTTACCTGCCTGGTGCAGTCTTTTGTATAATGAATACCGAAATGCACATGTGCAGCTCAGTGTACAATCCCAGCATAGCTGGCTGCAGCCAATGAATGTCCTTTGAACATGCGCCTGGCCAATCAACATGGACCTGGACCCAGAAGAGAACTGCGTAAGGACAATGGCGACAGGTTAGTTTAGTTAAATGCGAATGGGTAAGTATGTTTGTTTCTCTTGCAGAAGAGTCATCACCTGTCCCAGCCTGCTCACAATTTTGTGTCTTTTAGCTTTAGTTCCCATTTAACAGGAGTACTTGTTCCTGATAGACATAGCCAACAGTGGGCCCCCTGTGCAGAACTGACTCAGGGCCCCTATAGAGGCCACTTGTATCTGCGGATGGGGCAGGGCACTTGTGTTGCTGTACACTTTTCACCTTCCTATGTCTGGTACTGTGATGCATGCACACTTCAGCTTTCCATGCAATGCTTTTGTAGTTCTTTGCTGCCCTGATATCTGAATATAAGCCCTGGCTGCACCATGTGACTTGCTACAAAGTTACAATATTGCAATCTAATCACTGACAGAAGGGGAGACTGATGAAATGCTTCCTCCTGCCTGCAGCAGACTGATGAAACCATCTCAGCCTAGACAAAGTCACTGCTGTGAAGCTTAATGATGTTTTTTTTCTAATAAAAGGTGGAGCTTTTCGCACCAATGTACAGAATGTATTCATTATAACATTATTGACGGGTCGAGTGTAATCACACCAATTGGAATCGAATGCGCTCCATGCATAAAATTATGTTTGAGCGATGCATTTAAATTTCCAAACATACGATTTTCATTCCCATGAATATTATTTATTCTCGCTAATTTGTTTTCTGTGGCTCCGTAGTGAAAAGTTTATTTGGTTTTCATAACATATTTAAGGTCTTCCAATGTCATAATCAGGAAACAAACTCAACAAGAAACCACAAGTATTTCTTCACCGCCAGCACATGATATGAATTGCGGTAAACAACTCGGGCTTGTTATCTGGAGCTGAATTAGCAGGCGAGGTTTGCCAAATGACTGGGATTGTTTTACCCGTGCCAACTCCCGGGGAGAATCAGATGTGGAAGCGGCTATTGTCTCTGGAGGACGGTGAGCAGATCTGCGGCCCCATGGATCATATTGTATCCTTCATCGTAATAATAGGTCTGACAACGAGGGCACTTCAGATAATTATCACCCCAGACGACGCATGTAAAACTTTAACATGTGTACTGCTTTCACCCGACAATATTAAAGCTTACCTAAACTAGAAATTTCACTTTACATAAAAGGGTAGACAACTTTGTTTAGTTTTTTTTTTTTAATGCAACACCCTTTTTCCTAAAATATTGCAGCACCGCTCTCTAATCCTTGATTGAGTATGAATGGGAGCGCAAAGCCTCCATGGACACCTAGGTCACGCATCCTGGGAGGCTCTTGGGTGCTCCTTCTCCTCATGCCTGAGCATCTTGGGCATGCACAAAAGGAGCCTTTTCGTGAAAAGAGAAACATTTGCCCATCTCACGCAAATTACGTCACCTGATACAGGTGCAAGATCGGGTGATGTGGTTTGGAAAAAAAAACTTGCTGATTTCACTGCACATGCGGCAAATTTTAGGAAGAAGGGGCGAAGATGGTTGCGCCCGGGGCGCCATCTCTGAGATGGATACCGGGACGACGCACGTCCCGATGGAAGACATCTGGACCAAGGCCTGGGATTGAAGGTAAGTGTTTTTTTGGGGTTTTAGGGATTTTTGAGTTTAGTTTCTCTTAAACCCCCCTGGCGGTATTCCTGAGTGTAGCTTGGGTTGGATTTTCCATACCAAAAGCTGTAACCCTGAGCCACACTTAGGGTGGAATTGCCAGGGAGTTTAAAACTCCTACCTGGTTACCACATTTTACCGGCATCCTCTAGCGAAGCCCGGCATCTGCTTCCCCTGGTGTGAATGAATCCTGGCGGATGAATGAGTAATCGATTCCGAATGAGCACTGTTCACTTTGATGGAGGAAAGCACAGGAAGGAGACGCTAGTTTGTTCCCCCTTTCCATAGAACAGAATGGGTGCTGTGTGTACAACACTTCTTCTTTTATCCATCACTGGAGATGATCACAAAAGATTGTTTCCCGCAACAAACGTCTAACATCTTTACAGGGCTTTAGGCTTGCCAATCACAAAGTTTAGTTAGATTTTCAGCTTGTCAGATATAAACATTGAACATGTGACACCACTTAGTACCATCAATTTGGTAATATCGATTCTGTGTTGTATTTTCACCCAAGCAATCTGTATTAATGAAGACAAAATTTGGCTGAACAGAAGTGGATTGAGAGGTTTCTAGCATCCGCCAGTTGCTTGTACCGCCAATTGATTCTGCATATGATAATGCTGGCTTTTGGTCATTTTAATTCAGAAATAAACAATTGATTTCAGGTTGATATGATGAAAAGATGGAACTGATGGACTGCTCATATTGGAAAATCAACCACAATCATTAGTTGTGTGCTGGGGATTAGAGCCAATATTATCAGTTTGATATATTACTATGGCATGCATGATTTCAGACACATAGGTGAATAGATACATTGACCAAAAAAGTCACACACTCTAATATTTCATTGGTCCTCCTTACAGCGTACCTAAACTCAGAAATTCCACTTTTCACTTTAAGGGTAGACAACCCATTTATGTAAGGTAAAAATTCTGTTGTTTTTTTTATTTCTCTATTTTTTTTCTTTCTTTCTTTCTTTCTTTCTTTCTTTCTTTCTTTCTTTCTTTCTTTCTTTCCCTTCTTGTATGTATGTATATAATGTATATAAATAATCTAATAATTCATTATTAATATTATTATTATTATTAATAATAATAATAATAATAAAAATAATATTTTTTTCTTTCTCTCTCGCTTTTCTTTTTCCTTTCCTTTCTTTTATGCTCTTTCTTTCTTTCTTTCTTTCTTCCCTCCTTCCTTTCTTTTTCTTTCTTTCTTTCTCTTTCATTCTTTATTTCTTCCTTCCTTTCTTACCCTTCTTGTATGTATGTATATAATATATAAATAATCTAATACTTTATTATTCCTATTATTAATATTATTATTATTATTATTATTAATAATAATAATAATAATAATTAATAACTTTTTTCTTTCTCTCTCTCTCTCTCGCTTTTCCTATTCCTTTCCTTTTTCTTTCTTTCTTTCTTTCTTTCTTTCTTTCTTTCTTTCTTTCTTTCTTTCTTTCTTTCCTATCCATCTGTCTGTCTGTCTGTCTGTCTAATCTTTTCTTTTCTCTCCTGTATCCAGATCTCCTTAAACCCTAAGTGGTGTATCAAAGACAACCTTTTACATTTTACCTTTCGGTCAAACAGCTCACTACGCCTAATTGACAGAACAAAGTCATTATGTAATAATGGAGTCCATTATCCTCCCTGGAGGACTCCTGTTATCCCGCACACCATGCCTCCAAGCCAGTAACTACAATGCTCTTTGAATATCAGTGGAGTGTTGGATACGGTACACTTCATGAAACATTTAAATCTCAGCCCTAAGAATAGAGAAGTGATCACATCATATCCCATAAATAGAACAAATGACACATGGCTATTATCATCTAAATGAGCATGCGTGGGATCAAAGGAGAAATCAAGGGGGTTTCCATTCCTGAAATAATGAATGCACCTTTGTATAAAAATAAAACAAATTGTGTTTTGTGCTTCTTCTACCTGGTTGATCCAAGTCCAGAATTCTTTTTTATGATTTCTCTACAGCACCTGGTTTCTGTATATTGTCTGACAGCAGGTAATACAGCAGGTAATATTGTCTTGAGGGAGGAGAAGCAAAGGCGGAAGATAATATCATGTCTCCGCCACACTCTTTCTCATCAAGGGCCCTCCAACACCAGCAAAGCTAAACTCCAGGCAAACAGCTCCATCCAGTCCAGGGAGCAAGAAGGATGACAATACTTAATCTATTACAAAGAACACCAGTGGTTTCCTCTCTTCACCCCATCTGTTATTGAAAGAGCAGCAAAGCACTGACAAGGTCATTGTTCTGCCCACCTTGCTCGTCTTTTTTTTGTTGCACGCCTGATTAGCTCCTAGTATGGCTTTTTCTTTTCCAAGGCAGCAGTGAGGGAAAATCCAACCAGCTCAATATGTGTATCCAATACAAATTACATTTGACTAATACAGAGCTGTATTGATAGTTTGTGTCATATATCTGTCTGGAGTTAAAGGAGATCTAAAGTCACCGTCCTTACATGAATATGCATTAATGAAAACCAACATGCATACAATTCTATATTAATAATTTATCAGTAATTTTACTTACTTGGAAAAAAAGTTGGTTTACGTCTTTGTAGAGGCTGCAGTTGGTTTCCTCGATATTTCTGTCTGAACACTAGAGGGCAGCAGAGCAGCTGCACTGTCAGTTCCCTGCCTGTATAACTCCATATCCCATGATTCCTTGCATTGTGTAATATGCATGGAGGCATTACACTTGTAGTCTCATGTCTATGCAAAACAATGGGTGGCTACAAATGATGACATACTGAATGGAGGATGAGTTGTAGCCACAGGCAATTCTCTGCACTAGAGGGCAGCAGAGGGCTATTTTTTATAGAATGTATCCTTAGGCATAAACATTTTTTTTTGGCTTTAATGCCACTTTAGGTTTACTACAACGCTTTGGGTACATACTTCACTGCACAGTGGGGTATATAAAAGAACAATATATTCCACATTCACTTATGTTAACAAAGCGGACATTTAGCTGCCCCATATTGCATACGGATGTATGATGCTCTGAGTATCAGGTGCAGGATTGCTAGCAGACACATCAATCACTATGTGATCTCTAATGACCGGCCTGAAAGTGGCTGGAGATATCCATTGCGCTCTCAGGGGCTTTCTGATAAATAATGCACACTGTGGTTTCCAGTTCTGTGCTGCAGAGAAGCTTTCCCTTACACTGCTTTGTATCTCAGCTAGACTGCAAAGATTTCATTTCACATTCATTATTCTCTCAGTCAGTTATATTTGAGTACCAAAAAGTGGGGTGGTACGGTTGCTCGCACTTTTGCCTTTTGCATTACAGTGGTCCCAGTTTCGAATCTCAGCCAGGACACTATATACATGGAGTTTGTATGTTCTTCCTGTGCTGGATGGTGTTCCTTGTCTATGCAGAAAAACCCATGTTAGTTCCAAAGAAAAAACATCTCTACCCAACGCGTTTCGCATAAAAGCTTCCTCAGGGGATGTACTGTGTTTGGGAATTTTGGTTGGAAATGGTATTCATACGAAGAGAGAAATGTAGAGATCTGATGTTCTTTAGATCCCCCAAGGTTACAAAGTTAGATCTCAGGCACCGATTCCAGTGTGCTGTAGTGTCTCCTTGCACAGTAAGCGTTTTGGGGAAACGTGTCGGGTTGAGAAGTTTTTTCTTTAGAACTAACATAGGTTTCTCTGTATAGACAACTAACACCGTCCCCATGACATACTGAATGGGGATTGATTACTTACATTGAATGTAATGTGCTGTATTTATATACCAACTTTTTGTTCTTATGTTCATCTTAATTTATGTAATACAAGTTTTAATGACTGACTTTACCTCTCTTCATTACCTGCTCCGTATCATCATTTTACAATATGGTGTACTGCAGTAATATGTGGGTTTGCCATTATCAAGTTTTGAATATTATATTTCTGGTTCTGGTGTTAATGCATCTCAGTTGCTGATCTAAAGCAAACATTCTGTGAATGACAGTACATGCTGACGCGTTTCACATATGCTGGTGCACTGCTTTAGTAAAAGTGCAGAATATTTAGTGCAAGCTGTGGTGCATTGGGCAGCCAATTGGAATTACTAGAGTACCCTAATGCAGCACATTTTTCAAAATTACTATTTGTATATTTTTTCATTAACAGTGCAATAGAAATCAATGTATGTAAGTGCAGGTACTCAGTTTGCTTCTGTCTCTGGATCTAAACTAACTCTCCTCCCAAAAATACTGACATCAGATGGTCACAGCTCTGCTGTTTTTTTTTTAGATTCAAACCTATTCAGGTAGTGCCAAATCATTGCAATCTCAAAGAATTGTATGGGCTTGGTTCCCTTGTTAAAGGAGCCAGTTTGTGACCAGACCCCCCCCCCCAAAAAAAAGCCCCCAAAGGAGCTGATGTAAGGTTAGGTATAAACAGAAAAAATGAAATACTGAGTTGGTAAAGTGGAAAGAGGCTGTGATTTTTTTCTTAGCTATTCATAGTCTATGACAGGTGTGCCCAACTCCATTCCTCTCCACAGGATGCATCGTTTGCCAAAACAGTTTGCAAGCGTTCAAAGGTATCCCAATTTCCCATCTGAGAAAATTAGGAAGTATTTTTCTGGATCCCATTATTCATAGTGATTGACATTAGATTGTTAGCTCCTAAGAGTGTTATTGACATGACTATGGACTTTATACAGTGCTGCATAATATGTTGGCATTATAATAATATAAGCTTTAATATATAGATAATATTTTAAATTTTATTATTGTGATCATGCAGAACAAAAGTTAAAGAAGAATATGTCCCAGTCTTTCCACAGTGCCATTGTAATTCAGAATGACAATTGCACCCTCTAGTGGCAAATCAGCTTATCTGCACTCTCTGCCCATTTTCTGTGCTGGTGGTGCCATCAGGAAACACAATCTTGGTGAACTAGTTTAGCAGGTTTTCCTTTCTTCTCTGTTTCATTTTACATTATTCTTTTAACCAACTTACCATTTAACCCTATTGTGGCAGATAAAAATGGTAATCAACCAACCTACGACATAGATACATAATTTTATATTTGTATCTTTTTTAAACTGAAAATATTAATTGTATGTGTGTCATGTTTGTGGTTCCTTCTTTTCTTCCACAGTAAGGTTAAAGAAAATTTCAAAGCAGCAACTGTATTTGCTGCCAAATATTTGGTTTACTTTTCACTGGGAGCAAACAATAGAATATTAACCAGCCCTATATACACTGTCATGGGTGTATAAAGTGTCAAAATAAAGAATTCATTTATCCTGAGTCTGAAGAGAACAATATAAAGTATGGGAGACTTTTCTCTATTTTTTTTAATATTATTAAATGTTCTCTATTAAAAAAAAATATCTGTGCTGGTGGTTTTCACTATTTCTGGATGAACACTAGAGGGCAGCAGAGCGGCTTCAATGTCAGCTTCCCACTCCATATCCCATGATTCCTTGCATTGAGTAGCATGAATGGCGGTGTTACTATCTATGCACAGTAGGGTGGCTACAAAGGATGACATTCTGCACAGAGCATTTCTTGTAGCCACAGGCATTAATTATATGCAGCTCTTTGCAAAGGATAGAAGGGATGTATGGGGATTAAATAAACAGCAGGAGGAAGAATGGATCATCAAGACTTTTTTTTTTGCTTTTGATGCTTTAACGTCATAAAAAGAACTCTGTGATTGGAGAAGAAGCTGGTCACATGACCTAGACAGGGCACTTGAGTGCTCTCCTGTTTTTTTCCCATTGTGTATTGTGCGGTCAGCTGGTTTTGGTACTAATGCACAATCACCAGGTTTTGTGTCACCATCTTTTTTGTTCTGTGTTCCGGTTAGGATAATGACGCTTGCAACAGTGCCTGACCTCATTTCATGCCATCAGACAGCATTGCATAAATGTAACGAAACTTGGACCAATCTTGCATTGCGTGTATAGGAGATCAGGTGCTGGGTCAATGACATTTGTGGAATGCCCCGTGATGATATGACGTCCATCTGTTCACAATAGCACTGCCACCAGTGTCATATGACCCACTCTCAGAACAGATAAAATATAAAAACATCTGCAATATTCACCTTCAATCTAGATATTTTCCCTGCAGTACTTGTTTTCTTCCAATAGATGTCCTCAGTCTAATCTCCAACATCATTCAATCCACTTTATATTGAAACCACCCCAGCCTGTTACAGCACAGTGATAAAAGAAGCAGCAAAACGATGAGCTCATTTCTCTTTCAGTCTGTTCTCTCCTCCTATCAGCATGTTTAGTGCCAGTTACTGCTTGTGCTGCTTCTTCGTCTCTCATTCCAGCTCCGCTCCACAGAGACTGCAGGAGGTTGAAGCCGGGTCTAATTCAGGCACCGATAGTACATTAATAATAAAGAAATAAATTTATTGATTTATTAAAATCTGCATTTATATATATGTGCTTAGATTGTAGCCTCTATAACAATAGCATTGTCCTAACACTTTTATTCTTGCAATTGCTGCATCATCAGCTGCTCATTATGGCTTCCTGATGGCGACAACGGTGGACCCTGGCAGTGCAATGCGTGTAGTCTCCACTAGGGGAACATGTAACAAGGTGACAACTCAGGAGTACAATTGAAAAACAGTTGTCACCCCACAACAGGAAAAAGAACCTTCATGCCAGGTAAAGTTGTGCACTTAAAGTGGAACTAAACTTAACAGTAAAATAATTGCATTCAGGCGGGTTCTTCATTGCAGAAGGGACAAGTGATTTTTTTCATTACTCTTACCTGTCAACAACACATGCTTCATGCTGTCTAGGGGGAATACATTTGGGGGTCAGTAATGGAGGATCTGGGGGTTCTGGTAGATCATAGACTTAATAACAGCATGCAATGCCAAGCTGCAATATCTAAAGCTAGCAAAGTACTTTCTTGTATTAAAATAGGAATAGACTGCAGAGATGGAGACATAATCCTGCCCCTGTACAAAGCATTGGTCACACCACATCTGGAATATGCAGTACAGTTTTGGGATATTGTGGAATTGGAGAGAGTGCAGAGAAGGGCAACTAAACTAATAAAAGGAATGGAGGAGCTCAGCTATGGGGAGAGATTAGCTGAACTGAATCTATTCTCCCTTGGGAAGAGACGTATAAGGGGGCTATGATCACCCTGTATAAATATATAAATGGTCCATATAGAGAACTCTCATCCCCATTATTTACTTTGAGATCATTACAGAGCACAAGGGGGCGCTCTTTGTGTCTGGAGGAAAAGAAGTTTAAGCTCCGGATAAGGAAGGGATTCTTCACAGTAAGGTCTGTGAAAATGTGGAATCGGCTCCCTCGGGAAGTAGTTTCAGCAAGTTCTATAGATTGGTTTAAGAAAAAGCTGGATGATTTCTAGAATCACAGAATATAACTGGGGATTAAGGCTTTAATTTAAAGATAACAGAGACTGCTGATCCAGGGAACATCTGATTGATTCATGGGATCAGGAACAAATTTTTTTTTTCTGTTGAAGCAAATTGTACCATTGTTTTTTTCTGCCTTCGTCTGGATCAACTATGTCTTATAGGGTTTTATATCTGGGATATGATTCATTCCCTAGTGGCTGAACTTGATGAACTTATGTCTTTTTTTACCTGACTTATTATGTAACTCTGTATATATTATAAATAGGATTACAAACAGGTAGGTCGGTTTGTATTGATGCAGAAGAGATGTGGGCACCAAAAAAGAACCTACCTGCTTGGAATTTTATAATAGTTCAGCTTTAAAATAGGAATCAATTTCGGATCTTTAAATTCATCTATTGCACGTAGACGCTAATCTGTCCAAAATCCCTTTCTTGCCATCATGCCGAATTTTCATTTTGTACTACACTTTTTTTTCATATTGACTTTTCTTATAAAAATGTAAAGAAAAAAAAATACAACAATGCAGATTTCTCCCCTCCGCCGCCGCGCACAAGAAAAGCATTTTGGACAGACGCACAGATCAGCGTCTACATGCGGTAGACTCGCAGGATACTTATGTTGTGGTCGACATTACCAATAGAAGAGTTTTGGCTTCGCTGCGGCTGGGAAAGACCACCAAGAAAGATCACTGAGCTTTTCCTCTCCAGCATAATCAATGCCAATGATTTCCATATGTTATCAGGAATAAATCCCTCGCTTTCTCCTCTAAACAGCTCCCATCGTATTTCCTTTCCTGCGTCGCTCGTAGTCCGGTGCAAGGAAGTGGTCCATCGCCGGCGAGCTTGTTTTGGATAACGTCTCCTATCAAAAACAAACCGCAGATCCTGGCACGGGGAGCATGATGTCACTTGAGGCATTGGCTTCTTTGTAATAATATCTATTTTCTTCCACGGTACCATGTTATTAGTCTGCAAAGTGCGTTCTTTTCTTTATGCATGCCGCCCGCCCTCCGGAGCGTCGCAGAATAATGACCCTCGGACATGTGCATTTCTTTTTTGTGCTGACGCATCAGAAGGTTAAAGGGGATCTCTGCTTGATTATCTTGCTTACTGTTCACTGTGAATGTAGTGAAATGTTACTTTGTGTAGAATACCCAATCACATGCAAGGAAATGTAAAAAACAGGATTTTTGCTTACATGTGATTGGATGGTTGTCAGCAGAAATTTACTACCAATTTACTAAACTAAGTGAAGAATCCTTTGCAAGGTGATAACTCATTTACCAGCTTATATTCCTTTAGTCAATTAACCCCAATGTCAGGAGACAGCGAGACTGAATTACTAAAGGAAATTGGGCTGTTGCCTTAGCTGAGTGAAATATACCCTTGCAATAGATACTTAGCTTAGTGAATGGGGTAAAGTTCTGCTAATTTTTAGCCATCCAATCATGTGCATGTTTTTTTAACATTTCCCTGCACATGATTTAGTATTCTTTGCAAGGTGCATTTTCACCACATTCACTAAGCTAAATGAATTAGGGATGAGCGAAAATGCCTGTGGCATTCTCGCGAAAATTTTCTATAACTTCCAATAGTTCCGCAAAATTTCGGGGAACCAATTTCGCAAAACCATCAGAAGATTGAGGAAATTATAGCAGAAGGATTCACAGGGGATTCACAGGATTCCCTGGGAATCCTCCTGTTTGCTATTCCCGACACTAGTGGTTAAATGGGGACAAGTATCCCCATTCAAAACCTCTAGTGCTCCCTAATTGGCTGAGGAAAGCTTTAGAGCACTAGAGGTTTTGAATGGGGATAATTGTAACCCATTTACCCTCTAGTGCCGGGGATCGCACACTGAGCTGATCAATGAATGCAGCCGGCGCTGCATTCATTAATCAGTGCAGCCTGCGGTAATTTTGTTACACTGGCCATTCTTGCTTACAATATCGGTAATAATAATAATAAACAGGATTTATAAAGCGCCAACATATTACGCAGCGCTGTACATTAAATAGGGGTTGCAAATGACAGCCAGATACAGACAGTGATACAGAAGGAGAGGACCCTGCCCCAAAGAGCTTACAATCTAGGAGGTGGAGGAAGTAACACACAATAGAAGGGGAGATATATGTGAACTAAAGTCCCATTTTAAATGTTGGCCATCGGGCAGCTACATATAGAAGACAAAGTCCCTTCTGCAATAACTGTCATTACCTGATCACTGCCCGGCTGACATGATTTGTGCATGCTCATACAGATATCACCTTGAAAAAGTAGCAGTAACATCATAATTATTTTTACCAGCAGAGCTGGGAGAAGGACTGGCAAGCTCACCCACAACAGACTGCCTGCAAAAAACTACAAGAGGGGGCGGATGCAAGACCAATCACCCCGTACAAGCAGAGACCAGCAGTGACTGGTCAGGAAGCACAAAGGAAGCACAAAAGCAAATAATTGCTTTTTACTAGAATCAACTTGACAAAGTCATGCTGGAGTCCCCCTTCTGACGCGTTTTGCACTGATGGGTCCTAGTGGCCAAATGCGTCAGTTGAATTATCAGATCGACCTTGGAGGTGAAATGCTTCAGAATGCATCCTGGTTCCAACAACTTGCACATATATTTGAGCAGAGATCTGGCTGCTTTCTCTTTACCCTTAAAAAAAATGTATATATATATATATATATATATATATATATAAATTTTTTATAAAAACCACATTGGTACTAAAACAGGAAGTGGGGGGCCAGTTTTTGGCCCATTTGGCCCCTTGGGTACTAGGACTGGTTACACCTCCGTATGGGAAGGAGTTTCTCTTTGCATTCTTCTGCGGAATTATAAAGAACTCAGTCTTGTCATCGCACCTGTCAGTCGGTTGGTCCAGTTTTTTTCGCTCGGCTGTGGCGCGGAGCCAAGGCAAGAAAGTGTATCCTTAAAAGAAGAGGAGGAAATAGTAGACGAAAAATGCGGTTGAATGTGCGAAACCAGAAATGGAGACACACACACCCTTTGTGTTCAGTGTTTTCAAAACCCCTTGAGCCCAGGATACATCTAGAATATCATCGACAGGTAAGAATAGGATTACACGCCCACACCTTGGTATGACGAAATTGTGGTTAAGCTCCTGGAAAGTAGACCATCGAAGGATGCCTGAACAGCAAAACCGGGGGGGAGAAAAAAATCTGAGGAAGGATTGCTTCTGTGCTGAGAGTTTATTTTGCTTATAATTCATCTTCTTCACCATTAAAACTTTCATTACATGTTTAATTGTTAATACATTATTTATTTTATACCTAGTGATATCATCATGTGGTCTCTGTGTATCTCTAAGTAATGCAGACACATCAGAGGGCTGAGAGGGGCCAGATAGGTGCCGTGGGTGCCTTTTAGGGTTCAGACTTAGAGTTAGGTTGAAAAAAGACATAAGTCCATCAAGTTCAACCTTTAGGTAAATAAACATATCCCAGATATAAACCTCTATGGACATTTGACATTGACTCAGAGGAAGGCAAAAAAAATCTCTGGTTCAATTTGCTCCAACAGGGAAAAAAAATCCTTCCTTATCCCGTGAGGCAATTGGATGTTCCCTGAATCAGCAGTTTCTGTTATTTTTATGTTAAATCCCTAATCCTCAGTTATTTTCTGTGCTACTAGAAAACATCCAGCTTTTTCTTAAAGCAATCTATAGAACTTGCTGAAACTACTTCCTGAGGGAGCCAATTCCACATTTTCACAGACCTTACAGTGAAGAATCCCTTCCTTATCCGGAGATTAAACTTCTTTTCCTATTGTTCTTTGTAATGATCTCAAAGTGAATAATGGGGAAGAGAGTTCTCTATATGGACCATTTATATATTTATACAGGGTGTCATATCCCCCCTTATACGTCTCTTCTCAAGGGAGAATAGATTCAGTTCAGCTAATCTCTCCTCATAGCTGAGCTCCTCCATTCCTTTTATTAGTTTAGTTGCCCTTCCCGGAACTCTCTCCAATTCCACAATGTCCCAAAACTGGACAGCATATTCCAGATGTGGTCTGACCAATGCTTTATACTATGTATGGTGACTGATTGATTAGTAGTCATGGTGAAAGGTAGGTCACATCTTCAATTTATTATTAATATTATTAAACCGGATTTATATAGCGCCAACAATAGCGCCAACATATTATGCAGCGCTGTACATTAAATAGGTCTAATTTGGTAATTAGGTCTGAGAAGGGATCAAGCTCCTATATAAACACCTGCTTAAACAGAACTAAAGTTCCACTTTTAGGAATCCAGAATCAGGCGATGTCCCTTCTGCAATATTCCCTCTGCATGATTGCTCTGGGTTTCCCGCTAAAAGCTTGAGCTGGGCATGGACAGCATCAGGTTTGGTTGCCAGGATTTCTGGCAATCCTGTCTTATAGGGATAAGCGAGCGAAATTTTAAAATTCAATCTCATGGCGAATCGGGCCGTTCTCACTTACCGAACATGTTAAGCGAGAACGACCTGTGTAAATTCGTCCGTTGAGATTGCATTTTTTGGGACCTGCAAGAGCAATCAGGGGAGTGGAGCTGACAGCTGATTTTCTATCCAAGAACATAGGAGTACTGCGGCTGTGCTCATCATTCATAAATGCAGCCGTGGTACTCCTCCTGTAATGATTTCCTTGATTCTGGGGAAAGGCATTCTCGCTCATCCCCACTGTCTTCCACTACGCATGCCAAGAAAAAAATGAACTGATGAATGAATAAATGAAATGCATGGGAGTTACGTCATCCTGGCCCAGGCAATCAAGATGGTCAAGGAAAGCAGAATCCACTAACCCGACTCTCTCCTCTACAGTCAGATGCTGCAGCCAGACTCATCCATCCTTCCCACCTACCTACCCCATACACAGCCTTCCTAATAATAATAATAAGAAGAAGAGGAATAAATAAAATCAGAAGCTGGCGGCGCCCTGCAAGAGAACTGGTACAGGTGAGTAAAAAAGGGAGGTAAAAAGCCCTCCAGCTCCCCAACCTGGCCATTCCCTGCTCATGACGTCTGTATTGTAACCTAAGAATATTTTTACCTTTTCAACTATTCTTTGATTCTTTAGCATTTAACCCCGCCATTCACACAGTGAGATTGAATTGTACAGCACAAATTGCATTTCAATGTTCCGACTTTAATCAATTTTCTGTAACATTTTAACATTTAAAAATATATTTACATCTAGGCCACTCCAGATTCCATTCATTCTAGGTCTTCTTCATCAGTTACTCAATCGTGTATTCTGTACGTTTTCTACCCCTTTCTCCGGAAGTCCCTGACCTCAGTCATTACCGAAATGCGGAGGTCACCGTACTCAAAGCTCAGATTCGGGAACATTCGTCAATACAGTTTGGAATTTCAATTTGCGGAAGCTTTTTTTTTTACTGAGAGCTTTTTTTTTTTGTAACTACAATACGCATGAGCAACTTTTATTTCATCCAGCTCAGGGTTGCACGTGTGTTTCCTTTGAATTGGAGCATTAACCTGATATAAATATTAACAAATATACCAAAAAGGAGAGAAGTTAAAGTTATAATAAATAAAAGAGTTATGGACAACATTCAGCTGTGTTTATAAATGTTTGCACACCTAGAAGACATTTTTTGAAACATTTGTTGAAAACATTTTTACTGACAGTAATTACATTTTCATTCTAGATATCATTATTGCCAATAAAAGTATTTATATAGAGCCAACATCGCAGTACATAAAATGGGAATATCTGCTAGTCTGGTGTTATCCTGATTACATGCTTGTCGGGAAAGTAAGTGCATTACCTGAATGGAGCTACTATTTGAAATTAGATTTGTTGTTCCTGCTAATTAATATTTATATACCACAGATTGGTGCATTTTTTTTGGAGAAAGTTTGAAGACCAAGTGAAACCCTTTACTGGCTAACTTAAAAAGTAAACTCAAAAGTGGCCAAAACCAAAAAAAAAACAAACTTACCTTCAATCCCACAGGGCAGTCGATCGGTCCGGAGGTTTCTTCCATCAGGTCTCACATCTGTCTTTGGGACGGGGCTTTGGGCACGGCCATCTTCTCCTCTTCCTACGTCACTTGACCAAGGCACAAGATCGAGTGACGTAGTTGGGAGAAAAAATTGCGCATGTGTAAGATCCCATTTCCTAACCCATTTGACGAAAGGGCTCCTTCTGCGCATGCAGGACATTATTAATATTATTACACAGTATTTATATAGCGCCATCATATTACACAGCGCTGTACAAAGTCCATAGTCATGTCACAGTAGCTGTCCCCTGAAGGGGTTCACAATCTAATGTTCCTGCCATAGTCATATGTATTTTTTTTAATACAGTCTAAGGTTAATTAAGGGGGAAGCCAATTATACTTATTGCATGTTTTTAGAATGTGGGAGGAAACCGGAGTACCCAGGGGAAACCCACGCGAACACAGGGAGAACCTGCAAACTCCATGCAGATAGTGTCCTGGCCGGGCATGCTCGGACATGCACAGAAGGAGTACACCAGAGCCTCCCGGGATGCGTGACGTAGGTATCCTGGGAGGCTTTGCGTTCCCATTCATTCTCAATTGCCTACGCGATCGAGAATTAGGGGCTGGTTCTGCACCCTTTTGTCTAACCTTTTATGTAAAGTGAAAATACTGAGTTTAGGTACGCTTTAAAATAGAACTAAAGTCCCACTTTGTAAATTTGCAACTGGGCAGTTGGTATTGCAAAAGGGACAGGTGAAGTTCTGCAATACCTGTTCTTACCTTGTCCTGCCTGATCACCACCCAGCTGTCAAATCTTGCTGAACTGCGTATGCATAGTTCAGCATTTGTATCCCAGGATATCCAACAATCCTGGTTTCTTTTGTGGGTGCCTAATGAACTTAATGATTCCCATGTGCCTGCACTGGTGTTACAACATTCCGGCCCGGCCAATCAAGAAAGCTAAAGATCAGGATAAGGAAGAAAAAAAAGGGGAAAGATGGTGGAGCCCGCAATGGAATGGGGACAGGGAACTTGGATTAGTTCTGCTATGAAGTATTAATTGAGCCATCCATAAGAATAATATCTGGCAACAATGATTGATCCATAAATACCTCTATTTTATATAATATTGTTGACAATTTGACTGTTGATTATTAATAATTTCTACTTTATGTTAGAACAGTGGATGGGCTCTAATGACCTAGTACCAGGAGCCAGAGGTTGGACTAAGTCGTTACCCTTTAAGTCCAAGTCGAGAATTCTTCCAAGTCAAGTCCCAAGTCACGTCACTTCATTTATCAAGTTGTTTGCAAGTCGTACTTAGTTTGTTATAATGCCTTCCTCCCAGCATTCCTTGCATTCTAAGTCCACGGCTTTCTTTGCTGACAGGTAAAGGGGATGGGGAGGAGGCCAATGAGGCTTCTGTAACACCGCCTTCTTTCAGCTGTCAGAGGAGAAAGCCATGGACTTAGAATGCAAGGAATGCTGAGAGGAAGTCGTTTTTTAGGTGACCTAAGTTGGACTTAAGTCCAAGTCACGTGACTTGAGTTCCAACCTCAAAAGAAGGTGCAAATGTGCCACTGCACAAGGGCCCTTGACCCTCCTCATCCAACACAGGGCCCCAGCTGAAGACACAGATATGGTTTGCAGCAAGGGAGCCTGGGTGCTCTTGGGGCTGTGGAAGAGTGTGGGTGGTTGTACCCTGGGGTGATAGGTACTGAGGGGGTAACAAGGGGTGTTGGGGGGCCCCAAGTCAGTTCAGCCCACTATTGGCTACATCCACCACTGCCCCCTTTCCTGTGGGTATTGTTAGCAGTATCTCCTGACCAGTAACACCTTTATAATTCCGCAATTTCCATGGCTGGACTGTGGAGTTGCTCCCCCAAAAACAGCAAATGAGGACACGGAAGAACACCGGCAGGATCAGGAGCTAAAACCTTAAAAAAGAAGGAAAGAATAAAGATAGAAGATTAGCAGAATGTTATAAAGAATATTATATTATGCAATACACTACTAGAGGATTCGTTCACGTTATTGAATTGTATCTGGGAAAAGGTCAAGCATGTATAGAAGGAACGTAGTTCAGATCCATACTTTCGGGGAATTTTGAGCTTGATTGTGTAAGAAATATAAAAGAACAAGATAACATCCAGGGTAAATTACAACATTACACATCCAAGCTTTACATTAGAGCTCCATCAATCATTAAATCTTCTCACCAGCCCTCCCTTCAGTCCTGCATCGGCTCCTATCCTGGAATGAAACTACTTACTCTGATTTCACTGCACATGGTGATCTTCTTGTGTGTGCATTAGAAGCTGCAGCAGGTCAGGGGAACTCTGCACTATCATCTATTATTATTATTAATAATATTAAACAGGATTTTTATAGCGCCAACATATTACGTAGCACTGTACATTAGGGGTTGCAATGACACAGAGGGCAGAGATGAATCTGTCCCAAAGAGCTTGCAATCTAGGAGCCCCCACCCTGCCTGGCTTGCCGGCCCTAATTTAGGCTCATTTAATCATGGAGTCAGCATCACATTTTGGCATTTTCACCACTTTCAGCTGTCCCTGGTTCTTGGTACAGCACCCCACCTATCAGTAAGGCTTGCTTAGAAAGGCAGAGATGTCCAGAAATGGGAATTAATAAGGTTTATAATAAAAACTGAATCTTCTTTTATAGTTTCATTGGCGTAGTGTTGAGAGGGAAAGAGGAATTATCTTTAAAGCCAAACTTCATGCTCCCCCATTTCAGTCCCAATTGACCCCCCTCCCCCTTTGTAGATCACAAGCTTTATTTTTTTTAAGCTTACCTTATTATAAAGTCTTCAGGACGGTCTCGTTGTCCTTTCTTCTTCACCTTTTCTCTTGCACTGGTCCTTAATGATACACAGAGCAGCCCTGATCTATTATTGTATAATAGAATATATAATATACATCCAAAATCCATCCAACGCCTAATGTATAATGTGAATGTCCGTAATAATAGTAATAAGAAACATATTGTAAAGTAGAAGGTATGGTAATAGAAGAGGAGTCTTGGGGGAGTTTTGGGTAGAGCAGAATCTTACTTCACCTAATTTGTGAACTTTACACCAATCACAAAGCTTTAAATCATTAATGTACTCTCCAAAAACTATTTGTAATCTTTTTATTTATGCAGTAGTTTGATAGTATGTTCCACCGAAAGAATAGCCCCAATGGATAATCAAAAAGGAGTGGACTCCTATTTGCCCAGCCTGTGGTTACATATAATGTGTCTGTGGGAGGAAGAAAAGAGGAAGGGAAAGCCAGGCTTTTGAAGGGCAACCAGAATTAAATTTAAGAACATAAAAGATTATTGTTGCAACAACTTCATTTAAAAGATTGAGAGCTGTGTCTCTATAAATTAATTCTAGGCTAACATATAACCACTAGTTTCACAAAAGATAGCAATATAGTGTAGTATCATACTGGGTTAGCCAACGCGTTTCGCCCACATTGGGCTTCCTCAGGGATAAGGGGAGACCTTAGAAGTTATAACAATATACAGTATTACCAATCCATATTTACATATATATTGGCTAACAGACTGATATTTACAATAAATCAATAAAGAAAAAAGGAAAAAGAAACCAAACAAGACTTGTGATACCGAATTGCTGCTTGTAGGGGATTTAATATGAAGACCAATATCAGTTAGGACGTACTATGGTTTGGAGAAAGTAGAACTATTTTAATATAGGAATTTTTTATTTATGCAACTTTCATTAAAAGAATAATTTGTGATCCTGCTGTGATGGTACTTTCTGTTATTTCATTATTTTGATGGCGCAGTGGCCTTTGCAGTTCTGGGTCCCAGGACAGTATCTGCATGGAGTATGCAGGTTCTCCCCGTGTGGGTTTCCTTCCACATCCCAAAAACAAGCAGTTAGGTTAATTGGCTTCCCCCTAAATTGACCTTAGACTGTATAAATGACATATGACTATGGCAGGGATATTAGATTGTGAGCTTTGAGGAACCGCTAATGACATGACTATGGACTTTGTACAGCGCTGCGTAATATGATGGCGCTATATAAATATAATGTAGTATAGTGTAATAATAATAGGGTTCCTCCAGAGGTTGCTGGGGGTTTCTTACTGCAATGAGCAGTTTGTGCCTCTCAGGTCAGTGTAAGTGACCCCAATGATGTTTTTGGCGATCTGTAAGGTTGACATTCTTCCCAACGGCCAGCAATATAAGAAATATTCTTCCCATTGACCACCATGCTAATGTACTGTGAGCTGTGGATATAATAATTTTAGAAGGGGTACCCCAGGACCTGAAAGTTATTTCATGTTAAAAAGATTGATAAACACTGTGTTATAGGATGACAACATTTGTTCTACAATGGCTATCATTTAGCCATTGTAGAACAAAATTGTGCAGCTTACACTGGATCAAGTGCACTTAGAAAAAGTTGGCTGAAACGGCTGTAGAAAATTAGCAGCATTAAAATGCAACAAAAAATGAAAAAAAAAAATACAACAGTATTGTGTGACAAGGTAATGCACTAAAACTGTTTATTATTAATATTATTATTAATATTAATTATATTATATTATTTATTATATATTAATAATAACAATAAACAGGATTTATATGGCGCCCACATATTACGCAACGCTGTACAAATAGTTTATGATATAGAATGCCCCATGCTGTTAAGGATTTGTGTACATTAGTGTTGCTGTCACAAACAGCGGTGCTCTCACACGTGCATTTAATCACAAATTAAGCAAACATTTGTGTTTTGGCTTTTTTTTGCCTTTTAAACAAATGCAAGTCAATATTGCAATTCACACACTACACACCGTACTATTGAGGTCAATAGAAATGTGCTGACCTTCATCTGACGAGCATTTCAAACACGTCAAAAGCAGGGAAATAACACCTGTGTACATAAACCCTTAAGTAGGTTCATTAAATAAATAATAAATGCTCAGAGATAATTGTATCATGCTGATTTTTGTGTTTTTGATTTTTTGTACACTTTTAGAGCTTAACTTGCATAGGAGTGACAAGGACTGGTTTTAGGCAAACTTGGCAATTTCCCTGGCAATCACCTACTTCAGGGCTTTAATTGACGGAATGCCAGGGATGCCGGGAGCTGGAATGCCAAGCATTTGGAGCCCCCACTTCATATGAGCCCAGGATCCCAGATTCTTCATGTCCCCATTCTCCAAAAATCCCTTGAATTTGGAGCTGCGTATATTTCTCAGATTGAGTATTTTTCTGTTCTTTAAGGGAATAAATCTTGTGCAAATCTATAATTTTTTATTCCTTTTTTTTTTTGCTATGGCTTATATAAAAAATTGTATACAGCCACTATAATTTTTCAGTTTTCCATTTGTATATTTGTGGGGAGTTTTTTGGTTCTTCTTTTGAATGTTCTGTAACCTTCAGAAGCCATTGAAAGCCTATTGTATGTGAAATTCCCCCACCTACTAGATTGTAAGCTCTTCGGGGCAGGGTCCTCTCCTCCTGTATCACTGTCTGTATTGGTCTGTCATTTACTAACTAATTAAGTTATGAGTAATGAGAAAGTAATGACACCAGCAATTGGTCTCGATGCTTACAAATCTACTGTTAAAGTACATGGTGGCAGAGGGAAAGAGAAGAGGGATGAGCACATTTGTCTGCAGCTCTTTCATTGTCCAATCACAGGCTGGTAACAGAGAGGTGAGCAGGATTTAATGTAAAATTGCAGAAGATAAAAATCAGCCTGGATGTTTTGTCTGGTAGGGGTTGTGTAATTCTCAGAACTGGTTGGGTAAAAGTATAGATTCTTTGCTAGGTAAAGCATTTCCCATATATGCCTCATATAGGTAGGTGCTCCTTGTTACTATTTATAACAGCTCTGATCCATCAAGGACTCTGCAGAACCTTTGGAGGTGTCCTGTGCTATCTAAATGTTAGCAGCATATCCCATAGTCCCATTGCCTCCACTTGCCATCTTCCCCAGGTAAGTGAATATTATTGTTATTATTAATAAATTGTATATATAGTGCCAACATATTATGCAGCACTGTACAATAAATAGGTGTTGCAAACGACAGACAGATATAAACAATGACACAGGAAGAGGTGAGGACCCTGGCCAGAAGAGCTTACAATCTAAGAGGAGGGGGAAGTAGCACATGATTTTGTACGTTTGCCCTCTGACAAAGACATGACCAGTCTATAATTGTAATGGTAGGTTTATTGTAGCTGTGAGAGACCGAATAACAACAATAGAACTCTCAAAAACCCAGTGCTTAAAAGTCAGAGCTTAATGTGCATTGTAATGGGTGAAATAAGTATTTGATCCCCTATCAACCAGCAAGATTTCAGGCTCCCAGGTGTCTTCACTGTATGCAGGTAACAGAGATTAGGAGCACGCTCTGTAAGGAAGTGCTCCTAATCCAAGCTTGTTACAGTACCTGTACAAAAGACACCTGTCCACAGAAGCAATCAATCAATCATATTCCAAACTAGCAACCATGGCCAAGACCAAAGAGGTGTCTAAGGATGTCAGGGACAAGATTGTAGACCTACACAAGGCTGGACTGGGCTAAAAGACTATCGCCAAGCAGCTTGGTGAGAAGGTGACAATAGTTGGCGCGATATTTCGCAAATGGAAGAAACACAAAATAACTGTTAATCTCCTTCGGTCTGGGGCTCCATGCAAGATCTCCCCTCGTGGAGTTGTAATGATCATGGGAATGGTGACAAAGCTACCCAGGAGTACACGGGGGGAACTTATAAATGATCTCAGGGCAGCTGGGACCATAGTCACCAAGAAAACAATTGGTAACACACTGCGCCATGAAGGCCTGAAATCTTGCAGAGCCCACAAGGTCCGCCTGCTCCAGACAGCACATGTACAGGCCCGTCTGCAGTTTGCCAATGACAATCTGAATGATCCAGAGGAGAACTGGGTGAAATTGTTGTGGTCAGATGAGACCAAAATTGAGCTCTTTGGCATCAACTCAACTCGCCATTTTTGGAGGAGGAGGTGGAATGCTGCCTATGACCCCAAGAACATCATCCCTGCCGTCAAACATGGAAATGGACACATTATGCTTTGGGGGTGTTTTTATGCTAAGGGTACAGGATACCGTCACCGCATCAAAGGGTCAATAGACGGGGCCATGTACCGTCAAATCTTGGGTGAGCACCTCGTTCCCTCAGCCTGGGCATTGAAAATGGATCATGGATGGTTATTCTGGCATATCAATGACCCAAAACACACGTGCCAAGGCAACATAAGAGTGGCTCCAGAAGAAGCACATGAAGGTCCTGGAGTAGCCTAGCCCGTCTCCAGACCGGTTGATAGG
The DNA here is from genome assembly GCF_032062135.1 of Pyxicephalus adspersus. NCBI lineage: Eukaryota > Metazoa > Chordata > Amphibia > Anura > Pyxicephalidae > Pyxicephalus > Pyxicephalus adspersus. The sequence goes on along the minus strand of NC_092869.1, from coordinate 42,280,372 downwards.
AGATCAAATATTTATTTCACCCATTACAATACACATCAAGCTCTGACTTTTGAGCACTGGGTTTCTGATGGTTCTTTTGTTGTTTTTTTGTCTCTCAGTTGTACAATAAACCTACCATTACAATTATACACTAGTCAACGTACAAAATCAGCAGGAGATCAAACATTTCCTCCTATTACAAAGAGGGGGAAATCGGTGAGGCACCTTGCTATCCATATGATCGATAGGAAAGCATGATTCATCCATCATCCAGCTGATGATGCTCATTGGAGGCACTTTGTGTAGGAGACTGGGGTCAGCATGGACACCATGACTGTTCTGCAATCTTGTACATTGCAAGCTTATCAACTTTTTATCAACTTTTACTACACTTGCTTGTCTGTGGGATCAAAGCAAGGGGGGTATTCCCCCTATGCACCCCACACGCACCCATGTTTACCGGTTGTCCTTCTTTTGTGGTCACTAACCACTCTGTATGAAGATCACTCCATAAGATTTGCTGTTTTAGGGATGCTCTGGTACAGTTAATAATATTATTAGTATTATTAATATTAATATTAATAATAATAATAATATTAAACAGGATTTATATAGCGCCAACATATTACGCAGCGCTGTACATTAAATAGGGGTTGCAAATAACAGACAAATTCAGACAGTGATACAGGAGGAGAGGACCCTGCCCCGGATCCAGTTCATAACAATTTGCCCATTTTTCCTGCTTCTAACTCATCACCTTCAAAAACTAAGTGTTCACTTGCTTCCGAATATATCTCAACCCTCCACAGGTCATTGGGTTTCATGTGTTGGCAGATCATCATACGTATTGGCATATTTTACTTTTGTTTTCAGCTCTTTGCTCATCAGCTTTAAAGCGGGTCTAAAGCTAAAAATTGAAAAATTGCAACCAGGTAAGTCCTTTCTTGCAGAAGGACAAGCGATGTCTCTTCTGCAATAAAATATTCTTACCTGAGCACAATTTTTAAATACCATCTTTGATGGTGCCACCATCTTTTTTTCACTTCTGTGTCCCAATCTTGATTGACTGGGCTGGGATGACCTAACTCCAGTACATGCAAAAATGGGTTCATTCAGTCTTGGCAGCCCTAAGGATGCTGGGATACCTGGCACATACCTGGCACACACCTGGCACATACCTGGCACATACTTGGCACATACCTGGCACACACCTGGCACATACCTGGCAGAGTATGCTGAGCTGTGCATGTGCAAAAAGAGAAAGCAGTCAGGCAGGTAAGTTTTATTTTAGAAGGGATATCGCCAGTCCTGTTCTGCAATAAAGACCTAATGATTGCTCATTTTCTAAGCAGAACTCGATGTTGGCATTGTGAGCAAAAAGAGATTGACAATTCCTTTTAGATGGAACAATATTTCCACTTTTGCTAGAATGACAGCTAGAATCCAGGAGATGCCCTGGGGCAGGGGTGCCCAGACTTTTTTGGCCTGCGAGCTACTTTTAAAATGACCAAATCAAAATGATCTACCAGCAGTAAAAAGTTGGAGTTAATAACTCCAGTGTGTGGTAGAATTCATTTTGAAAGACAGGGATCCCCAATCTACTCGCGTTGCTTTTGCGATCTACCGGTAGATCGCCATCCACCTTTTGGGCACCCCTGCCCTGGAGAGTCACCAATGACCAAAACATTTCTGCACTGCAGAAAGAAATAAATGAAACATTGTCACTTAATCTTCATGTGCAGCCTTCTATGAGACTCATCCAGCAGATGTAATAAAATAGTTATATTCAGCAAGTTCTTGTAGTTTTCTCATAGACAGAACCACCAGCCAGTAACCACATTGTCCCCCTCCAGGACTCGTAATTTGCAACTGAAGACTTTGGCTGCCTTTAGGAAAGATTGTTTACATATTGTCAGGACAGAAGCAGGTAGGGATCTGCAGGAAAATTTGGTAAAGCCTCTGCTGGATTTTTTAATGTTTGCCATAGCCTAGCTTGGCAGAACTTCCATGAAAGTCACATAACCACCCACTTGCTGGCTGTTAGTAACACATTCCTGTGTTCAAAGCATATCAAAACTCAAAAAACAAATATGTAATATGTTGCAGCTTTCCAGTCCTTAGATGTGCTGGTGGCAATAGTTGAGTTTTGCATTTATTTTTAACCTAGTAGTTCTGCCAATAACACATTTTTTTGACAACGCTCACTTACCTTACTCAGCAAGCAATCCAAGGCAGTCTTATTGCAGGAGAATCATTACCTGTCCCTTCTGCGATAAAAAACCTGCCTGCTCACAAATTATTAACAGTTAAAGCGGACCACCTTTCAGTTTACATAAAAGGGTGGACAACTGTTATCTGTAAAGAGAAAATGTTATTTATTTTGTATTTTTTTATACTTTTTAAAAAAAGGGTGCAACACCTTCCCTTTAAGTCACGCGAGGAGGCTTCGGGTGCTCCTGCGCATGCCCTGATCTCGGACATGCGCATAGGGGCATTTGTTCTATTAAGGGAAAGAGATGTCGATCTCATGCAAGCGCAACAAACACATTCGGCTCAATTTTTTTCCCCTTTTATAGTTGGTTATGTCACCTGATTTCACACCTGTGCAAGGTGACGTTCCAAGAAGACCAAAGAAGAAGAAGGAAGAGAAGAGTGAAAGTAGCAGTGCCCCGCACTTCTTCAGCATAGGGACGAAGAAAAATTCCAGGACGACGCGGGACCAGGTCGCAGGAAGGACCAGCCCCATCAGGGGACATGCAGGATTAAAGGTAAGTGGGATTTTTTGTTTAGTTCTGCTTTTAAAGAGGAATTAAACTCAAAAACAAAAACAAAAACACACCTTCAAGCCCACAGGGCAGTCCCACGTCATCCCGGCATCTGTCCCGGGCGTCGCCATCTTCGTCTTCTCTTCCCGGTTCTTCACCCTACGTCACCCAACTCAGGCGCTAGATCGGGGGATGTAGGATAAAAAAAAAAAATTGCCGATCTCACTGCGCATGCGGGGGGTGTCCGGCATCGGGTCCCGCGTCATCCTGGCATCCATCCCGGGTGCCCCCATATTCGTCTTTTCTTCTGGGTTCTTCATTCTACGTCACCCAACTCAGGTGCTAGTTTGGGTGACAAAGGATGAAAAAAAAAATATTTGCCGATCTTACTGAGCATGCGCATTTGGCAAATTTTTCTAATTGAGGAAAAAGGCTTACATGAGACCCGATCTCACTTACACTTTATATATTTTTAATGATGGCCTCCAAATAACCAAGAATTATTACTCAGCTGCATTATTACTAATTTGGTACTGACTCACCAAGATTCACCTTACGTTATGTGAATCACTAAAGATTACAATGTAATTCTCTGTCTCTCTGTGACTGATGGAGAAGACCATCCATCTTCCTCTTGTTGGGGTAGGAATGTGTTATTCATACCATACTGTAAACCATATAATGAAGATGGCAGCCTGTAAATTACCAAATGGGCAAATTGGGCATTTTGGTATAAAAGTTTGGTTCTGGCTCGCCAAGTTACCATTTGTGACCCACTAAAGATTACAATGTGATTCTGTATCTCTGTAAAAGGAAATCACTTATCTCTAGTTGGGGAGGGAATGTGTTATATATATCCTAATGGTGATTAAGATGGCGGCCCGTCCGTCACCAAATGGGTGGATAAGGCAATTGACCCCGTTACAAAATTGAGGCATGAAAGTCCATAAATGCTTCTTTTTTTGGCATGTACTTACCTATTTTTAGTTCCCTGCATCCCCCAAAGCTGCCATCTTCACTGCCAACTCTTCCAGGTCTGCCATGGCCCTCATCTGCCATTGGACAGCCACCAGTCATCACATTGTCCCGGACATTTGGGTTTATTCAGTACTACAAGCCCATTGATAGAGGGTAATATTTCCATTGGCTGGTGGTCATCAGGGATGGAAGAGCTCCCAAAAACCACCAGCCATTGAGCAGACTGCCTATGGAAGAATATGGGCAGGGGATGAGAAATGGTGTAGTGATGCTTTAAGGATTATTAATGGTCTCCATTATTACGCTTGTATCTATGATGGGTGGAGGGCAGTTGATGAAATGTTCTGTAAATGCCCAGGCACTTGTAATTTAGAGAAGCTCCAGAAGACAGATAAAATACAGGAAACAGGGTAGCCACATATCAGTGGCCTTTCTTGCCTTGGCATGACCTTACCATGCACTTTACTGTATTATCCCCGACCACATGACCACATACATAGGGCCTGATTTATTAAAGCTCTCTAAGGCTGAAGAGGATACACTTTCATCAGTGATCCAGCAAACCTGGAATAGATTTCTTAAAAGTAACTTGCTATTTGTTGCTAAATGTTTTTAAATCTTGGACCATTCCAGGTTTGCTGGATCACCCAGCTTCACTGATAAAAATGTATCCTGTCCAGCCTTGGGGAGTTTTATTAAATCAGCTCCATGTACGGAATACACATGAAATGATACACACATGCACCCGAGCTCTGCATATTTCTCATGTGTCAGGTGATAAGTGAAAGCAGCTTTTCATCCAAAGACCTTCTATAAGATTAAGATAAAATGCAGCTCTTGTAAAATGAAACCGCGTTTAACGTAATTGTCTGGGGGGAAAAGCAAATAGTCTGTTGTCATTCCGGTTCACCTGACTTTTTTTATTTCCCTGGCTGAAACTTAAACTATGTTGCTGGGTGAGTCCATGAGCGCAGAATGACTTTGGATGTAAAGTGTACCGGTCATCTCAATATCATCTTCCATTTACCTGGGGATTGATGGAGGGACAGGTGCTCCTAAAAGTAGGCTTGTGCACATACAGTGAACCAATGGGATGTTTTCTTTACAACTTGTACCTGTTATATAGTCTATGTTGCTGTGTAATAATATTATTACCATTGGGTTTATTATAGGTCATCCCAATTTCAAGAGTCAAGCAAGGTTCAAAGGTTCAGGGGAGTGGCTGTGGATAATATTATTCGGCAAATCCTAACACCCTGGGTTCAGGTCTAACCTCTCATGTGCCCCCAACCTAAAGTTGAACACCTCTGCACCTATGAAAAGAAATCCTGTATATGTACCTGTTCTACAGGTGTCTCCAACCTGGTCCAATGATATCCCGGACCCTCTTCTTGTGGTGGTAAATGGACCCTAAATGCTATGTAATGATATAGCGCACAACACTGCAGAACCCTTACGCCCCGGGGTTACCAGAAATGGGCTGCATGATGTCACTAAATGTCACTAAACCCAGAAGAAGAAACTGATCCCTAAACCTGCACAAAAATTGGACATGGCCTTTAGGCATAATGTAGTCAACTGCTGCCCACTAACTTTAAATACCATTTGAAGATTTATTTTAGGTAAGTGTACTTTTGGGATGAGGGTGGGGTTTTTAACGCAAGCAGTTGGCTACACAATGACTGTACATTGGACCCCATTCCCCCAAAAATGTCATCATTGCTTAGATAAGTTATCTTGGAAAGGGTTAAACTTTACCATTTTCCCACAAGGGTGGCTGTTTAGTGATTTACTGCCCCCAACTTATAGAGCCACAGGTAAGCCAGGGCTGTTCAAAGTCTTCAGCCCTTATCTGAAATCAGCTGAGGAAGTAATAAGCTTCCTGGATGCTCATTGACCTCAAAAAGTTATCTATGGAACATTTCCTCTGCAGCTGGTCATGTCAGCATGGGGTAAGGTAAATGCCCAGAACTTTGCAAAACCAAATGAATTCCCATACTTTCCATGTGTTGGATTCGTAATGACCTGGAACAAGCATGCAGCCAGTAAAGTGCTGGGACCCCCATGCACAGGTATGTTCTCGCTCTTAGTGCAGCAAGGATAAGGATTATGCCTTCAACAATGAGTTATTATTTATATGGCATTCATTCTGACAGGTTCTCTTTAGAGGGATGAGGGCAATGAATCATCAAACTGCCCCCCCAAGTAAGTTACCCTGTGGTGCAAAATGGCCCTGCATTGTTGGGGGTATCAGTGATTGCGACCTATAAAAAGGGGTTGCACAAGACTGGCATATGGAGTGGCACCTGTGTAGGATTAGAGGGACCAGGTAAGTATCATTTTCTCTGCCCCTGGACAAAGATAAGTGTTTAACCCTTGCAGTTCATGGAGTTGCCCAAAGTTCACTGGTATGTAAGCTGGGTTCAGATGGGTGGCAAGGTTGTGGTGCCGTTACTGCTTTTTTATGCCCGTGGGCATAGGAAGGCCACACATAACCAGGCAATGAATGAGAGTTGTAGTATGCAGGTCAGTGCCACCGGCTGCCACCGAATGCTATAGCACAATGGATCATCAGGACCAGTGCAGCAGTGGCCAAGTGGGCAGGGTGGTAAGGTGCCAATCATAAAGAGCAGCCGTCCTTTAAAGTTACCTTTAAAGCAGGATCATTCACCTCCTGTCCAATGATTTGATGGCTGTAACCTATTGCTGGTGCCAACAGCTTTGCCCGGTCTTTGGGGTCAGGAATGACATATTCAATCTTCCTGGCAGATGCCAACACTATGTAGTTTACAGTTTTGGCAATTGCCAGGATGAAAGAATTCCCACACACATTCACTAGAATTATGCCAGCAGAATACGCCACCTTCGCCCCAATGTAACCTTTCCCTTTTTCATACCCTAAATATACCCAGGCTGGGCACACTGCACCCAATAGGGGTCTGCGCCAATATATGATCATCATAATAAAATATATAAAGACCCGAAATTATCCAAATTCAATACTGCCATTTATAATAACCAGGAATGAATGTAATTGTTAAAAATGATTCAGTCCCTACAATCACTCCGGCTGGAATTCCCAGATTAAAACCCCGAGGTCTTATACATTTCTGGGCTCTAAATCTGCTAGAAATCCGGCTCAGTCTATACATTTGGTAGCATTTGATTAACCTCTTGCTAACCACAAGGAAAAGCTGGACCCCCTCCCCCAAACAAAAAAGGTAATTTAGGGAATTATTGTTGCATTTAGCTGAGCAAAATAATAATCCAATCTTTAAAATGTCATTAATGTTATTTTCCCATTTCACTGCTATAAGGATGCTTGTTCAGGGTGACAACGCTCTGTCTCTGTCTCCCAATCTTGCTCTTGCGTTGTCACCGTCTTTTTTTTAACTTTTTAATTTTTAACATTGTTGTCACCACCATGGAAACAAACCCCTAAAGCAGATGCCAATCCCTAAACTTCATCCAAGCATTTGCATATAAATGATATTTAAAGCTATTTTTATTACATTTAAAAGTGTAGCTTCACATAGCACAAGCTGATCACTCCATCTTTTAAATGGATTGTGCATTGTCACCGGGGTTTCTGATGGAGATTGCAAGTGACCACACATTACACAGACATGGTCCACCGTTGTCACCATCAAGTAATGCAGCCATTGCTGGAGGGCATGCAGATGGATGTGCTGCAAGGAGGCTGCAGATCAGCAAATAATAAATTCAGCATTTGTTCATGATACCAGGAAAATAAACCCTCACTTAGGGAAAAGCTGCCACTGGGCATCACCTTCCAAATGCCAATTGCCTGGCTACCCTTTGCATAGAAAAAAAAATCAGAAAGGTCAAAGCAAAGTCACAGCTCTAAGTGAATAAAAAAACTAAAGCAGCAGGATCAGCATGACCCCAGGCCACCAGCAGATCAGCATGGTGACCCCATTTAGTCCCAGTACAAATATCTTAAATCTTGGCACAACTAATAAATTGTAACCAATCCTCAGAATAAAATGTAACCAATTGCAACAAAGTATCAATTTGCAACACCTAAAATGATTTTGTAATGTTCAGCAGCAGTGATCCCTATCCCCAGATGCCCCTCCCACCCCTGGCAGGCTCCCCCATTAGTAGTAATTGATGCCCAGCTGGCAGCTTCGCAGACCCCCCATAGAGCTGCGTATCTCTCGTTCGCCCCCTGCTGACCACACACGGTCATTACCGGCACCTTCAACAACCCAAACAGAACTTTCCCCCAACAATTGGACTTTTTTTTTTAATACTTTATTAGAACATTTTTTCATCGTAAAAAAAGAAATGTTTTTTTATCTTTTGATATAAAAGTCTGCATACAAAAAAAGTCACATAAATAAAGACACAGGTGTAGTAAAGTCTTGCTGAGTTCTGCAGGTGCTTACTGGACATCGGATCCGGTCCTGTGGTCCTGGGACCATTGAAGGACCGGTCTTCACTTTCTAAGCACGGGAGACATCTCAGCTACACTCACACTGCATTCTACCCTACAGGATTCCACTGCAGCCTGGGACTTGTAGTACCCCAGCTCACTCATACAAACACATACACCAAATTAAAAAGAAAGAAGACATCAACATAGCTTATTCCTGCAGCTTGACTAGTCACCATGGGTGGCATTCACCCCTCTGCTCCCGGAGCAAAGTGGGGTTCAATGCATGGCATCCAGTTTTTTTTTAATACTGTTGGGCTGCTTGCAATTACAGTACAAAAAAAAAAAAAAGTTTGTTGGCATTTACACCTGGATGACCAGGGAGCCCTTTCCAGTTAAGTGGTTCTGGTAGTGGTCCAACCAGTTCCTCAGTTCTGCGATCTTGTAGCCCTCAGGTCCTCTGCCACCTTGGTAGACCACTTTGCCATCCAGGATGACATAGAGTCTCTCAAAGTAAGCCCCATAGGCTGCGTTGGATGAGTTGGCCATGGTATCCACTACCACCCTGCAGCCTGGCACCCCTTGGTGCATGAGCTGGGCAGCTTGGAGCCGGTCCTGGAGGCACTGATGGGTCGGGATCTGATAGGAGGCGTCGGTGCTGACCCAGCCATCAGAAGGGTGAGCTTCTTCTATATAGACCAGCAGGAAATCTGCGATGTCGGTGCGCTGCGCAGCCAGGCGTTGGTAAGCTTGCAGGCGCGCCATGAACGGCGGTCAGGTGCAGCTACCGAAATTAATAATCAGGGGTCGGTGGGTTTTGGAGAAATCCAGAATCCGGCAAAGCCTTTGCCCCTCCAGCATCACCACCTCGGTATTGGGGGCAATGCAGCCCAGGTGAGCCGATTTAAAGTAATCCAGCTTCTGCCCGTACCACACCGCCTTCAGCGATTCCATGGTACACATGCGGTTGGAGTCGGAGACGCAGAGCGGAGGGTCGTCCCCCGCGGGGCTCTCTTCCTTGGCATTGCGGATCACTCTCCTCCTGATACATTGGAAATCCAGCAGCCACAGCATCAGGGCGGTGAGGAGGAAGCGGGGCAGCAGCAGGCAGCAGGCGGCCACCTGTTTGAGAAGTTTGCAGCAGGTGAGGGGTGCGCAGGGCAGCATGGTCCCCGGGAATCAGCAGCTCAGGGGGGCTCCCGGTGCTTCTGAGCACCCGATCCTCCTTCACCCCACATTTTATAGGCACAGATTTAAATGATGACTCCACCTCCGGACAGCACCGCCTCTCTGTACTTCAGCCGGGGGATTACCTACTCCAATGACCTGGGAAATAATGCAGACAAGGCACCCCCCCTATTCAAATAAAAGGGGGTAACTATACTATAATATATAACATAACATAATAAATTATATTATCGTATATATATAAGATCCCCCATATATAAGACTCACCCATCACAACCTACCTTCCATTCACAGCTTTAGATATGCAGATAATGCCCCCCCTCTTTAAATAAAAGGGGGTAACTAT